>NC_133124.1:158407848-158458774 GCF_048418815.1 Hemitrygon akajei | reverse complement strand
AATCTACCGGTTTAATTCCACCAGACGCACTGCTGAGGTAATGCCAAAGAGTTTTGATGTATTTTGTCTCCAATCGCCCTAATATTTACATTACAGACAATGGTATTGAATTAAAGTGTTCGTTCAAGCAACTGTATTAAACATGTTAGTGGGGTGTATAACCGTATCTCTGGAGATAGATCCTCTGTATAAATGAGGGCCGCTTGGAATGCATCAGCTGCCTGCCGGAGCTGTGAATACAGGAGCAACAGAAATCACAGATTCACACTGAAATGGTGTATCCAGTCATCTGGTGGATAGAAGACATTTACTATCCTTTTATTTCAGCCTTTGGAATTCCCGGTAAGCCGCAGTGTCAGCTGCCTTGGGTGTATGTTGAAGTTTAATTCCAGTGTTGTGATCGATTCTGCCGCAGATTTAAACTCTCACATTCCAGTGCCGGTATTCAGCATTTAAAGAATGGAGTGGAAACACCGGGACTATAGATGCTTGAATTGGGATCTAAAAACAAACCGCTGCAGGAATTCAGAGAATCGGTCAATTTCTGGGGGACTGAGCGGGTCAGGCAGCGGTTTGTGATCAAGGAGGGGATGTTCGTATCTCTGTGCTTTTCGTCTTGTAGGACCTGCAATGCATTTGCAAATACTGTGTTTGTCAGGGTGCTTACATCAATTGATTGTCTGCATTTTATGTATTTTCAGAGTTAGGTGCAACAATAAAGAATTGACTGGTAGTAACACTTCAGCAAATGTGAGGAGTTCCGTGTTGTAAGACGGAACTTTTGAGGATGTTTAATAAATATCTATGATATGACTGTATGCAAAGCAGAACGAAGTAGTTGATAAGCCCATTAATAAGATGTGGTGCTTCATAGTTATTTCATACTACGAAATGTATTCTATTATATCTACATCTGGCACTGTTACCGACATCTGAGCACGCCACTGAACTTGCTGCTGGACAGTGAATCCCTCTCCCCCGTTTCCCTGTGATGGAGGCCTCATGTCTGTCTGTGAGGTTGTGTCAGACTGCGCTGTATCTGTTGGAATCAGTCAATGTTCTGTTGTAAAGTCAGTGAGGTGGCAAATGCTGGAATAGGAAACAAGCTCGGGGAATGCTGGAAAAACTGAGCCCCGACCAGTTTGTATGGAAAAAGAAACCGGTTAACACTTGTGTCTGGAGTCTCTCTGAGAACAGTTCTGAAGAGAGATACTTCAACATTTTTCCTCATATTCTGTTTTTACCTGGATGAGCGTTACCAGCATTTCCTGTTTTTGTTCCGTCCTTAGGATGTTCTGTCTCTGACAGGGATTGCGCTTGAAGTCGATGATTGTCTGCTGGAAGAACCATGCCATCAACTTCCTGCGTCGATAGAAAATGTTCCAGCCGGTATTGATCCTGAGGAGGTAGCTACCGAGATTTAGCTTTCCTCTTCCACTTCACATTTCGGTCATCAGTAAGGAATCTGTATTCAGTTTATATTGACTTTATTTTACTGTGTAAACTCCTTTTCTGTCTCTGTCAGCTCTGCGCCCTCTCTCGATCCACCCACCGCTAAATATAACAACAAAGTGGAATTATTACAGCATCCCTTCAAACTGCTGCATTGGCTTCTGCTGGATATTTTATCTGCTTGCTGTTCACTGTCTCTCTTCCAGTGAGTTCGGTGGCAATTGTGATTCTGGGGAAAGTGCGGTCTCTCCAAATGTGTCACTCGCTACCTGGTGGGAATGGCAGCGGCCGATCTCCTGGTCATTATCTCCAATCCGATGCTGTGGGGGACTGCTGTGATTTATTTTCCTGGATCATTCCTGGACATCACTCCTGTGTGCAGACTCCGTCAATGGTTGATTATTGCGAGCACATCGGTCTCAGTCTGGCTGACTGTCGCATTTACCGTCGATCGATTTGTGGCTATTTGCTGTGAGAAGCTGAAAACAAAATATTGTACTGTAGAGAACGGCGGCTGTGGTTATCGGGACAGTGACTGTGCTGGCCCGTTTGGAAACTGTCCCCTGGGGCCTTCTATACGTACCGAGAGTAATAATTGATGGTGTTCCCTGGTATTGTGATTTTACTCCCACATGGGCGGCAATTGACTTGTTTCACCTCATTTTTACCCCTTGTCTCCCATTCTTTCTGATTTTGCTATTCAATATTCAGACTGTCAGAATGTTTCTGGCGGCCAGTCGAGCCCGCAGGGGGCTCCGGGGACAAACGGGTGGAGAGAATGACAAGGACCGGGAGATGGAGAACCGACGCAAATCCATCGTTTTGCTCTTCAGCATAACCGGTAGCTTCATGTTGTTGTGGATAACAGTGGTAATATTTTGTATCTATAGACGGTTTTCAATGAGTTCTGTTAATTCTGTCAAGGATCCACTTTACATCATAGAGCAGAAATCGTCAATACTGCAGATTTTGAGTTCCTGTACCAACACGTGTACTTACGCTCTGACTCAGAGCAAATTCCGAGAGGAACTAAAGACTGCGGTGAAATACCCACTAAATCGGCTTTTGAAACTCATAAAACCTTAGAAATAAATGCTGTAAAGTTTTACACTTCAGCTGCCTTCATACTCTGTCATGGTACGGTCCGTGGACTCCGGAATCCGGGTCTTCCGGCTGTCCTTTGTTTCATTTGGCCTTAATCGTTGGGACCTGATTCTCGTCTTAGTGCCGGAAATATAAGTGGCACTGGGTTCGAGTGTCGTGGCTAAAAGGAGCAAATGATGAAGTAGTGGTGTGGGATTATGATTGGGTATGTAGATTTTCAGCAGCAAACAAAACTCAAACTGTATTTTTCACCGGAAGAATTGAGCTACGGAAGAACTAAGGATGTATGGAATTGAATTTGAAAGGGTTGGTTCATTTAAACTTCTGAGAGTTATATTTGATTCACGATTAACATGGGCAGACAATATCAGGAAAATGGAAGAGAAATGTAAAAAAAGTAATAAATATGATGAGATGTTTGACTCGTAGGATATGGGGAGCAAGATGTTCAGCGTTGAGGAGAATGTATGCGGCTTTAGTAAGATCTCTGTTGGGCTATGGAAGTTTAAGATATGGATCAGCAGCTAGGTCTCTTATAAGGAAGCTGGATGTGATTCAGGCTCAGGATTCGAGATTGTGCAGTGGGGCTTTTAAAACATCACCAGCATCAACCCTATATGTAGAAATGGGAGAAACGCCTTTGGAATTAAGACGAATGCAATTGATGGCAAACTACTGGGCTAATAAGCAGGGGCACAATGATTCTCACCCTGCTAAAGGAGTGTTTCAGGAGTCCTGGGAAAATGGAAGGTTTCAGAGGGATAACATTAGTCGGGTAGGGAATGAGATAGATAAAGAATGTGGAGTGTTTTACCTAAGGATATGTTCTTCAGTAGTTTATCCGATTGTAGTTCCTTGGAAGATTGTATGGCCTGACATAGACTGGCATTTGTTAGAGGTAAAAAGGAAAGGAAAATACAAAACTGGTTTGGTAAGTGCATTTAACTCTTATGTGATTGAAAAGTATAGTGATTATACTCAGATTTATAAGGAAGGTGCGAAGGAACCTGAAACAGGAGTGACAGGGTTTGGGGTGGTTATACCAGCAAAAGAGATTGCAATCAGCAGAAGAACATCTATTAAGTTAGCGGTTTATACAGTGGAAATGCTGGCAGTGTTGGTTGCGTTGCGATGGGTGGAGAAAGCTAGATGTCCATGCGTTGATATGCTCAGATTCATCCTCAGTTCTAGCAAACTTAAGGTCGTTTCACTCAAACAGTCAGCAAGATGTACTTTTTGAAGTCCTTCAGTCAGTCACAAGAGTTGCAAATCAGGGAGGTCAGGTTAAATTTCTATGGGTTCCAGCACATTTAGGGGTGAAGGGGAATCAGAGGGTGGAGGAGTTGGCAAAGAGGGCATTAAAGAAAGAAAATATAGAAATTCACATCAGTATCAGTAAAGCAGAGGGTAAGTGTGTAATCTGGGAAAACATCAACAAAATATAGCAAGAAAGATGGGACAGGGAGGGGAAAGGGAGGTATTTATATCAAATACAAATAAATGTTGCAGGCACTAGGGTAGGTAGTGTGTACAGAAGACAGGAAACTGTGTGGACTAGTTTAAGTCTGGGGCACTGTGCACTAAACAAAACATTAAAAATAATAGGGAAACGCCAGACAGGATTGTGTGAGGAATGTCAGGAGGAGGAGTAATTAGAACATGTAGTTCTAAGTTGCAGGAAGTATGGGATACAGAGAGAGCTGATGAGAATTAATCTAAGGGAATTTGCGGGTGCAGGAATGCACGTTAAAAGGGTTGTTGGACATGGGTGAGAGAGCAAAAGTTAGGGCATTTTTAACATTCTTAAGGGGTACAAGGTATTTCATAGGATATGATGGATAAACAGGAATAGGATATGTTATATATAATGTTAGATAGAAAAAGCAGGAAGTGGGAGGTGCTTATGAGAAATATAGGGTAGCCAGGAAGGAGCTAACGAAAGGACTTAGGAGAGCTCGAAGGGGACACGAGAAGGCCTTGGCATGTAGGATTAAGGAGAACTCAAAGGCGTTCTATGCGTATCTGAAGAATAGGAGGATGACGAAAACGAAGGTGGGACCGCTAACGGATAAAAAGAGCAACATGTGCCTGGAAGCGGAGGAGGGTGGGGAGGTCCTAAATGAATACTTTGCTTCAGAATTCACAAAAGAAAAGGATTTTGATCAGGATGAGTTCGAAGTAGAACGGACCCGTGTGCTGGACAATGTTGAGATTAAGAAAGGAGAAGTGCTGGATCTTCTTAAAAAACATTAAGGATGATAAATCCCCAGGGCCGGATATGATACACCCCAGGTTGTTGTGGGAATTGAAAGAAGAGATCGCAGGAGCATTAGCTATGGTCCTTGAATCCTTTTTGGCTGCAGGGGAAGTGCCGGAGGACCGGAGCATGGCAAATGTATTGCCCTTGTTTAAAAAAGGTAATAGGGAGAAAACTGGGAACTATAGACCAGTGAGTCTTACGTCGGTGTTCTCCAAACTACTAGAAAGGATTCTTAAGGATTGGATCTACGAGCATTTGGAAAAGTACAGTCTCCTCATAGATAGTGAACAAGGCTTTGTGAAGGGAAGATCGTGCCTCACGAGCCCGATTGAGTTTTTTGAAGAGGTAACAAAAGAAATTGATGAGGGTAGGCCAGTGGATGTGGTCTATATGGACTTCAGCAAAGCATTTGACAAGGTCCCTCATGAGAGATTCATCCAGTAAGTCATGCGGCATGGGATATGTGAAACCTTGGCTGTTTGGATAAAATAAATGGCTTAAAAGAAGAATGCAGGGGGTAGTTGTGGAAGGAAAGTATTCTGCCTGGTGGTTGGTGACTAGTGGAGTGCCGCAGGGATCTGTCCTGGGACCCCTGCTATTTGTGATTTTGATAAATGACCTGGATGTAGAGGCGGATGGATGGGTGAATAAGTTTGTGGATGACATGAAGATTGGAGGAGTTTTGGATGGAGCTGTAGGTTGTCGATGGTTACAAGAAGATATAGACAGGCTGCAGAGTCGGGCAGAAAAATGGCAGATGGAGTTCAATCCAGACAAGTGTGAGGTGATGCATTTTGGAAGGACAAACCAGAAGACTGAGAACAAGATTAATGATCAGTTACTTAATAGTGTGGATGAACAAAGGGTCTTGGGGTTCAAATCCATACATCCGTCAAGGTCGCTGAACAGGTTGATAGGGTAGTTAAGAAGGCCTTTTGAATGCTAGGCTTTATTAACAGCGGGATTGAGTTCAAGAGTAGAGAGATCATGTTGCAACTCTGCAAATCTCTGGTGAGACCGCACTTAGAGTATTGTGTTCAATTCTGGTCACATCATAAGAAGGATGTGGAAGCCATGGAGAGGGTACAGAGGAGATTTACCAGGATGTTGCCTGGTTTGGAGAACAAGACATATGAAGCACAGTTAGCAGAGCTGGGACTTTTCTCTTTGGAGCGTAGAAGAATCCGTGAGGATTTGATAGAGGTCTACAAGATTATGAGAGTCATAGACAGGGTGGATAGTCAGTACCTGTTTCCCAGGGCACCAATAGCAAACACCAGAGGGCATATGTGCAAAATTCAGGGAGGGAAGTTTAAGCGAGACATCAGGGGTAAGATTTTTTACACAGAGGGTTGTGAGTGCCTAGAATGACTTGTCAGGGATGGTGGTGGAGGATAAAACATTAGGGGTATTTAAGAAACTCTTAGACAGGCACATGGATGAAAAAAATGGAGGGTTATGGGGTATTGTGTGTTTAGTACTTTTTTAAAGGATTATATGGGTCGGCACTACATGGAGGGCTGAAGGGCCTGTACTGTGCTGTAGTGTTCTATGGCTATATGGTTCTGTCGTACTAGGATGGCCAAAGATGGGAGGATAAAGTGTAGGTTAGGTTATGTGCGTGTGTGTGATTGTGTGAAGGGATTTAGAATGTGAGTCTATCGCTCACTCCGGAGCTGAAGGTAGCAGTAATGCACCACTAATCTGAGTGCCAACCGTCGTAAAACAGGTCGCCGAGAGAGAGAGAGAGCGTAGGGGCTGGTTCGTCTTGTCAGTATCCTGTCCTCGCCTCTGTGGGGTAAGTCAGGCCGTATTTGCTGTTACCCTGCGGTTGGATCTCTCCCTGCCTGTCCTTGTCTCCGTTGGGTAAGTCAGTCCGTCTTTACCGTTACCCTGAGGCTGGGCTGTTTCCTTCACTTCCCCTTCATTCTGCAACCCACGACTGAAGCCCTGCCTGCAACCCACGTCTGAAGCCTTGCCTGCAACCTCGCTTGCGTCCTCGCCTGTATTACCGTCATGTTCATCCGCCGGACTGAGACCGGAGCCTTGTCACGTCAACAGAAGGAACTATCTATTGTTGAGCCTCGAACTGTCTCTTTCTTTCCCCGTGTTTAGTGTCCGTGTATGAGTCTCGGCCCTATGTCCTGCCTCAAGGAGGGGTCCTGACTCTGTGTAAAGCCCAAGCCCTGTTCCCAAGGAATGGTCCTGGCTCTGTTTTCCGTGTATGAGCTCCGGCCCGACGTGCTGTTCCCAAGCAGGTGTCCCGGCTCTGTGTTCTGTGTTCCTGTGCTCCAGTCCAAGCCTCAGTGTTCCTGTCCTTAAGACCAAGGTTCAGTGTTCCTGTGGTCCAGTCCAAGGCTCAGTGTTCCCGTGCTCATGTCCAAGGCTCCGAAGATGTTTCCAGTCAGTGTCCAAGGCTCCGTGGAGGTTCCAGTCCGTGTCCAAGTCCAAGTCATAGCTCAGGCTCTGAATCGTGGTCTTGTCAAGTGCGAGTGCCCGTGTCCAGCTACGCCTCTCCCTACTTCTGCTTTGCTCTCCCTCGAACAAGGCCAAGTATGAGCTTCATGTCCTCGTCCAGCCATGGAGTCCTGCGTTCTGCCCCCATGTCCAGTCCTTGCCTGAATCCGGAGTCCGAGCCCGAATCAAGACCCAGCTTCTGGGTCCCTGTCCAGTCTCTGGCTCGGAGTCCTTGTCCAGGTTCCTAGTTCCAAGTTCCCTGCTCCATGTTCCTCGTCCAGGTTCCCATTTTCCTAGTCTAGTCCTAGCCCAGGTCCTGTATCCTAGTCTCGTCCAGGGTTGCGTCTTGTCCAGCGTAGTTTCTCCCCCACTTCCCTTGCTTTCTGACACACCTGGTCGTTTCCCTTGTACTTCATTGTCTGTGTGTTGCATTTGGGTCCGTTGCCAACGCCCCCACCTTATGACATACTCCTTATTCTGCCCCCCCCCGTGGGTAAGAGTAAACAATGTGGTGAGCAGAGTAACAAAACAAGCACAAGAAGATCTGCAGATGTTTGAAATACAGAACAACACACACAAAATCAGATCCTGACGAAAAGTCTCGGCCACACACAAAATGAGATCCCAGCCGGAAAATTCGACTGTTTAGACGTTTCCACACACAAAATGCTGGAGGAACTCACCAGGCCAGACAGCATTTATGAAAAAGAGTAAATTGTCAACGTTTTGGGCCGAGACCCTTCATCAGATTCCTGTGAGCTGTTTATTCGTTTCCATTTTGAAGGTGTTACCTTAAGAGTTACACAACAGCTGTTTATAGCTGATCCCGACGGCATCACTAGCTTCACCATCCTAGAGAAATCACCTTAGCACCTCTCGTCCGGCCGTGTCAAATTGAAGCTTGAGGCGAACCTGTTTTGCCTGCTTCCCGGTTCTGACAAAACTGCCTGATCTTGGAGTATATTTTAGTCTGTACCAGCTGCTCCTGATCCCGTCATAACCTGTCTTTTCCTTCACTCTCTTTTTCTCCTAGATCTTTACCTGTAGATTCAGTTTCTCTCTGCCACCTTGAAATATCTGCCTGTAACAGAATTTTAACTGTTTTACAATTGAACAAAGTACCGTTACCTTCAATGCACACAAAATGCTGGTGGAAGGTAGCAGGCCAGGCAGCATCTATTGGAAGAAGAACAGTCGACGTTTCGAGCCAGACAAAAGTTGTAGAGTAGCATTACTATTAGGCAGTGATGTAGACTGTGTGCAGTTTAACTCCTGTAAGTTCTTAAGCACGGTTGGAGTAGTTCAGGAGATGCAGTGGTTTTGATGACAAACGTGACATGAGAAGTTCTGTTTCGCAATTTAAACCGCTCATTCTGATCTTCATTCGTAAACATTTCTGCCACTGGACCATAATACGAGGAGTGAGTGTTAGGTTCGTTGCCTAAGGTAGAAGGAGTCAATTTTAGAAAACCAAGCGCGCTTATTTTTCACCATAGTATCCTCCTACATATACACACTTAGTTAAGAAGTCGTGGAGCATATGGATCCGTCTTTGTAGAAGTCGGCTTCTTGGACGTCCAGAAGTGGTCGACAGCAGGGGTGATTGATAAGTTTGTGGTCTAACGTAAAGGAGATGAGTTATACAGCTCTCGTTACATGCACGTGCAGTCGAACTCTTTGAGTGATTACGCGGTAAGTTTGAAGTTAACATGTCCAATTTGTAAAACTGATCCCTTCTGCCTTAGGGCACAAACTTATCAATCACCTCTCGTAGATGCGTCCGGTGAAAGAAAGAGCTTCTACTCTGTTAAAAACGGAAATGAACTTCTGGCGACAGCTCGCCTGAGATGTTTCAGTGTATCGGACGGTGCAATGTAAATGAATCAGAGATCGGCATGTCAGAATAAGCTGTCCTTTATAATAAGCGTCATTAGGCAGTTTAAGAGTGTCTGTACAATCTGTAAAGTAGCACAGACTTGTTCTGCAAGTCTATTCCAGCAGATGATTCCCATGTGTCAAGGAAACGGGAAATACAGTCAGTTATATGTTCTCCTGGTTTTGCCTACACAAAGTAACCTCTTCAAAATCACTGTGCTGACCAGATGCCCCACAATGGTAGCCTTACACTGTTCCCTTTCACCACTTTCTATTAGTAACGTTATCACCATCATAGTAGTTTCTCAATGTATTCCACTGTGGGCTTCAAAATTCCCTGGCACTGCACCCCAAGTGGGTTCCACACACCGCTTTCAATAGCATCTGAATATTTCCAGGCAAGGGGTTATAAATTTTACAAATTTGTCCCATAGCCTATAATTCGGACAGGGCCCACGGCCGGATGACGGCGGTGGGCACATCTTTTGCTTTGGACATTGTGCAAAAGGATCTAAATCACTTCGCTTCCTGTTTCCTGGTTAAATACACAAATTATATTCGTGTCGCGTTGTATTTTTAGTCCCTTCCGCCAGTGCACAAGCGACCCTAAAAACGGACTCATCTTTCCCTGTATAGTTTTTTGTCTTGCAGTTTATCCCCCTTCTGCTCTTCGGCTTCGGTTGGCTGAGCGTTATAAGGCATATTCGGGGTGTTTGATTCTGTCGTATAGCTTCTGCTAACATTCAAACTTGGTACAGATATGAATCCGGGGCGGTCTTAGGCTGTCGGAGACTATCTAGTTGAGGATATAAGCCTTAAGACACCTCCCAGTTCATCTGTTTGGACCTCTTTTACACAGTTGGTCTTTCTCTTTTTGATTTAGGAGATTGATGTCGCTTAGAAAACTCCAACCTTTACTCAAGTCAAGTCCAGTCAAGGTTATTGTCATTTCACAACACAACGTTTCTCTGACCTCGGGTGTAATGCACAGCAGCACACACAACGCACAAACACTTATGAAAGCAAGGACAACATTCTCCGTTGACCGGACAGAAAATAACAAAGTAAATTGCATAAATCAAAACACTTTATTAAATCCCAAGTAGTATCTCCGTCTCTGCTACCAGTTTCTTGTTTAAAATATTTAATTGTCTTTATCTTAAAAGACTCCCATAGGGCCACTGTCTTTGTGTCCAGCCACACAATTCACTAGTGAAAAGAAACACAGATCTAGTATATCCAGTTCCCAACCAGATCTTATCAGCAGGGGTGATCGGCGGAACCAGCCGATCAACCAGGGATTTCATTGCTCGTTCAACCAGCTGGTGCTTCTTTCTCGTTCTCTTCTTTACCTTTGCAGAGAAAGCTCTCCCCGTATTTCTCTCATTAACTTTACTACCGTTATTTAGCATCTTCCTTCAATCAACTTACCAGGATTTTATCTTTATCCTTACAGGGATCTCTCTCCCCGCATTCCTAATCAACTTGACTGTTACTATAATAATATAACCATATACCAATTACAGCATGCTTACTCACACCTAGTCGCACCGACCTGCAATCAGCCCATAACCCTCCATTCATTTCCTGTCAATTTACCTATCCAATTCTAATTTAAATAACAGTATAGAACCTGTCTCTACCACTTCTACTGGAAGCTCTTTCCACACGGCTACCACTCTCTGAGTAAAGAAGATCCGCTTGGTGTTACCCCTAAACTTTTGCCCCCTAACTCTCAACTCAAGTCCCCCTGTTTGAATCTCCAGTACACTCAATGGAAAAAAAGACAACCCAAGTAAACACTATCTATCCCCCTCATTAATTTAAATACCTCTATCAAGTCCCCCCTCAACGTTCTACGCTCCAAAGAATAAAGAACTAACTTCTTCAACCTTTGTCTGTAACTTAGGTGTTGAAACCCAGGTAATATTCTAGTAAATCTCCTCTGTACTCTCTCTATTTTGTTGACATTTTTCTACAATTCGGTCACCAGAACTGTACACAGTACCCCAAATCTGGCCTCACCAATGCCTTGTACAATTTTAACATTACATCCCAACTCCTATACTCAATGCACTAATTTATAAAGGCCTGCATACCAAAAACTTTCTTCACCACACTGTCCACATGAGATTACACCTTCAGGCTACTATGCACTGTTTTTCCTAGATCACTCTGTTCTGCTGCATTCCTCAATGCCCTACCATTTACTATATATGTCCTATTTTGATTAGTCCTAACAAAATGTAGCACCTCAAACTTATCAGCATTGAACTTCTCTGCAAGGTTTGAACACTTTCTTCATTATCCACAACGCCACCTATCTTAGTATCATCTGCATACTTACTAATCCAATTTACCACCCCATCATCCAGATCATTAATGTATATGACAAACAACATTGGACCCGGTACAGATCTCTGAGGCACACCACTAGTCACCGGCCTCCAACCTGACAAACAAATATCCACCACTACACTCTGGTATCTCGATCCAGCAACTGTTGAATCTACTTTACTACTTCAATATTAATAACTAACGATTGAACCTTCCTAACTAACCTTCCGTATGGAACCTTGTCAAAGACTTTACTGAAGTCCATAAAGTCAACGTCCACTGCTTTACCCTCGACAACTTTCATAGTAACCTCTTCAAAAAATTCAAGATTTGTCAGAAGTGACCTTCCACGCCCAAATCCATGTTTATATATATATATCAGCTCAAATAATACTTTCCATTACTTTACCCACCACTGACGTCAAACCTAAAGGCCTATAATTGCTAGGTTTCCTCTTAGAACCCTTTTTAAACAATGGAACCTCATGAGCAATACACCAATCCTCTGGCACCATTCCCATTTCCAATGATATTTGAAATATTTCTGTCAGAGCCACTGCTATTTCTACATTAACTTCCATCAAGGTCCCAGTGAATATCCTATCAGGACCCGAAGACTTATTCACTTTTATATCCTTTAAAAGCGACAGCACTTCCTCTTCTTTAATCATCTATAACGCGTACGCGACCGGCTGTTGTATGTCTTGGGGAAAATTCGTCCACCCGCCAAACTACGCCTCCCGTATACATGGATGCTGTGAAATACCCGCTAATAAAAACTCGCGCACACAATAACAAGCGCACACGTGGTACGTTTACAGAATACACTTTATGAATCTTACTAGAATTAAGATATTAATAATGATACAATATATATGAAGGGTGAGAAAAATAAAGAAAAAGGCGCCAAAACTTATCTGAGTTCGGTCAATTAGTGCACATCGTTAGAGCTCAACCATCGAATCCCCCGACAACTCTTCTATCTTCTCCGACCTCCACGAGCCGCGCACCTGGGACCAACCTCGGTGATCGACCAGCAGTGCTGCACCCGTCCATCGTCCTTGCAGTCTTCTTCCCCACTCCCAAAAGTCCGCGCAGTCCCAGCTCACAGACTCACAAGAGAAAATAACATCTACCCAATTGGTTAACAAATGAATAAAATACCACGTTATCAGTAACTATAACCCAAACAAGCTTCGAGAAGCTTCGAGAGTGCTCTGCAAGGAAAACACTATTCTCACCAGTTAGCACAACAAAGAAGCATTTTTACTGTTAACAAAGAAGCCATTTTGATTAACATACGCAGTACATTCTTCCCCCATCAATGAAAGTCATGACCACATGATATTAGCAGAGTTCCCCAATGCTTCATGCAAAACACAAAACCCAACCCAGGTGCAGAAAGCATTGACGTAACTCCACAGGGCGATAGAGATCACACTCGGTTCCTCTGCACTGCATATGTCAACCGCTCCGGGGGGTGCCTACTCCTCTGAGACCTCCGTACCCCCTCTGCCGAACCTTCCTCCTCAGACACCACGGGGGATACCACAGGTCTACCTGTCGGACCCTCACCCTCTCCCCCACTGTGATTCATCTTCAGCTGAGAACCCTCTGTCTTGTGTTCGGGTTCCACCCCCTTTCCCCCCAATGCCGGCTGCATCTCAGTCTGCTCCTCAATACCCTCCCTCCTCCTACCTAACTCAGTAGGTGAAGGGCCAGGAGCCTCTTCTTCCGGTACTGGGGAATTAGCGAATGGAAACGGGCCACACATCTGAATCGGTATCCCATTCTGGGGAGCGGACCAGTCCCGTCTCTTGTGAAGCGGGCTCTTCCCTCGACCCGCGCCCTCCAAGGGGTCTTCGTAGTAGGCGTAACCTCCTACTCGGGCTCTTTATCCACCTGCACTGCTTGACCCAGGGGCAGCAGGTGGTTCCGATGGAGTACCTTTACAGGTCCCTTCCCATCCTCAGGTTTCACCTGGTAAACAGGTAGATTCGGCATCTGGCGCTCTACCACATATGGAGTGGCCGCCCATCGATCCGCCAACTTGTGCTTATCGGGTACTCCTAAATTCCGTATAAGGATCAGGTTGCCCGGCAATAATTGAGCAAACATCACTTTCAGATCATATTTCCTCTTATTCCTCTGATTCTGCTTGGTGGTCGCCGCCTCAGCCAACTTGTACGCCCTTTTTAACTCTCTCCTCAAATCGGACACACACTTTAGATAGTGCTTCGCAGGTAATTCACCCGCCTCAGATCCAAAACACAAGTCAATGGGCAAACTCGCTTCCTGTCCGAACATCAGATAATAAGGCGAGTACTCTGTAGCGTCATTGCGAGTACAATTGTAACAGTGAACTAAATGCCCATTGTATTGACTCTACTTACTTTTCTGGACAATCTCCAGCGTCTCGAGCATATCAAACAGTGTCCGGTTAAACCTCTCGGGCTGAGGATCTCCCTGCGGGTGATAGGGGGTGGTACTGGATTTCTCAATCTCAAGCATAGTCAATAATTCATGGATAAGCCGGCTCTCGAAGACCCGTCCCTGATCACTATTGATCTGCCTGGGGAGGCCATAATGAACAAAGTACTTCTCCCATGACACCTTCGCCATTATAGTCGCTTTCTGATCCTTAGTGGGAATCGCTTGAGCATATCGAGTGTAATGATCCGTGATGACTAAGATATTCGCGGTGTTGCTGGTGTCTGGCTAAATAGACAGGAAATCCATACAAACCAGGTTCAGGGGTCCCGCAGTCTGCAAGTGCGACAGAGGAGCCGCCGGCGCAAGCAGAGTCTTCCTCCTGATGAAACGACTGCACTTCTTACAGTATTCTTCAAACTCACCCCCCACCCCATCCGGGGCCAGTAAAACCAGTCCATGACTAATCCATAGGTCTTTTTCCACCCCTAAATCCCCGGAATCATCATGCAGTGTCTGGATCACAGGCTTCCGATTCTTCTCAGGCATGACCAGCTGCCAACGCCTAGGGTGGTCCGGATGCGCCGTGACCTGGTGCAAGACTTGGTTCTTCAACTTTATCCGAGACAATCCCTTCAATGACAGAGGCAGTGAAGCGTATTTCGCCTTTTCTGCCCACGTCGCATCCCCATTCTCCACCGCGCTCTACACAGTGCCAATGCCCGGGTTATTTCGCTGAGCAGCTGCCACTTCCCCCGGACTTAGTTCCGGCAACTATTTAGTCTTCAGTGCAGTCAGGTCACAGCAAACGTGGAGTCGGGCGTCATCAAAATCCCCCAAGGGTTCTACTGCTCGCTCCGGCTTCGCCTTTCCTTCGGCCTTCACGGTGATAGCAAACTGACACATGGTTTTCACTCTGTGGGCAGGAATGCTCTCCCACTCCTCGGCAGTCTCCAGTTCCCCATGCTCCCACCATGACAAAACATCCGTATCGACATTCTTGCTTCCCGGCCAGTACTTCAAGCTGAAATCATATACCGACAATGCTGCCAACCACTGATGCCCTGTGGCATCCAGTTTCGCCGCAGTCAGGATATAAGTGAGAGGATTGTTATTCGTTCTCACCTCAAACTTGGCTCCGTATAGGTAGTCGCTCAACTTGTCCACCAGCGCCCATTTCAGCGCCAGGAACTCCAACTTGTGAGTTGAATAGTTTCTCTCAGATGGCGACAAGCTTCGGCTGCAAACGTCACCGGTCTCAATTCGTAGCCCTTTTCCTAGTACAGGACAGCCCCTAGACCCTCTCCACTGGCATCACTGTGCAGCACGTACGGTTTCTGGGGATCGGCAAAAGCCAACACAAGGGCCTGTGTCAGCGCCCTTTTCAGAGATTGGAATGCCTCCTCACATTTATCATCCCATCTCGATCCAAAAGGCTCCGCCGGGTTCCAGTATCCTCCTGCTTCTTGCTAACGGTCTCCTTTCCCTTTCTTCCCCACAGGAGGATAGGCACATTATAGCTAAGTCAACGGGTGACACACTTTAGCGTATTTTTTACGAATCGCCAGTAATGCCCACAGAACCCCAAAAACGAGCGTAGGTCTCGGCCGGGTGGTCTACCTTAGTTGGATCAGTAGCCACTCCCTCTCGCGAAATTATGTGGCCAACATAGCCGATCGACGATTTACAGAACTGGCATTTGTCCAGGGAAAGTTTCAGCCCTTCCTCCTTAAGCCGGCATAACAACTTCAGCAACCCTCTCCTCATGTTCCTCCAAAGTAGATTCAAACACTATCAGATCATCCAGATACAGCAGCACCTCGAGCAGGTTCATATCCGCAACAGTCCTTTGTATGTGCTTCTGGAAGGTGGCTGGGGCCCCCGATATGCCTTGGTGCATTCGTTCGAACTAAAAGAACCCCAGTGGGTAGATAAAGGTCGTCTTATCTTTATCGCCCTCACTCATAGGGATCTGATAATATCCACTCCTCAAGTCCTGCACACTAAACCACATCGCTCCACTCAGGCAGGTCAGCGAGTCTTCGTCCCTTGGGACGGTATACTGGTCAGGGACAGTGCGCCGGTACAAACTCCTATAGCCCACACACATGCGCACCATCCTGTTCTTCCACATCTGCAGGGCCAGTCACCGTGACCACTCTCTGAACGGGCTGTCTTCAGTCCCTCAGATGGTATGGCGAGTGTTCTTGGAGCAACCCGCATCAAACTCGCCAAGAGAAAAGACATCTTCCAACTTCAACATCTTCTGCACCAGCCTACGTTTCCACTCCAACGACACAGGAGAATCACCAAAGTTAAAAGCCTCAGCGGTCAGCTTACCTCATTTTTCCAATCCTTCCCCCTTAGAGGGCCTCGCAGGGGCGCTAGACATTACCGTCACCGGGAGCAAATGTGCCAGCGGCATCCCTCTCTTAAAGGTGATTTCTCCTGCCTTAGTGTTCCTGACACTCACAGCTATCGGCCTCGCACGTTTCACCGCTGGCCTCTGCACTTCGGGACTCACCAGCACTCCTACCGGAAATCGTGTCTCCCCCTCGAAATAGTCCACACTGTCTACTAACAGGGCTTCGCCCGCCGGCACTCCAGGGACTTTCCTGAACACATTTTACAAACTCTAATCAATCTGTACCTTTAAAAGTATGGGAATCTCAATCAATGTGTGGAAAATTAAAATCGCCTACAATCACAACTTTCTGTCTCCTGCAGTTGTCTGTTATCTCTGTACTGTCCTGTGTATGTTACTCAAAATTAGTATTTTTGGTTTGTTAAGAGTAGGAATGCTTTTTTGTCTGATAAGTGTTTCTCTCGCAGTTGTTTTGCTTTATACTTGCTGATATGGTAATTGTATTCATTTGTTAACCAATGGGGAATGTTATTTTGTCTTGAGAGGCTGGGCACGTGGGGAAGGGGTTTTCGCGGGCTTTTGGTGGGGAGTCGAGAGGAAGACGCCGAGGAAGGTGGATGTGCGCTGCACTGCTCGGAAGACCACCGGGGGGTCCTAGGTGGAAGACGTGGAGGTCGAAGGCAAGCGACGAGGGGTCGGATGGTTCGATGGTTGAGCTCCAACGATGTGCACTAAACTGACTGAACTCTGATAAGTTGGCGCCTTTTGTTTTTTTTTCCCTTGCATATATATTGTATTGCCTAATACTCTTTTAATTTTAGTAAACTCTTTAAAGTGTATTTCATAACGGTATTTGTTGTGGGTTTGATACTGTGGGCGGGCGCGAGGCATAAACTCGATTCTCACAGCACCTGCGTGTACGGGAGTCGGGGTTGGTGTGTGACTGGATCTCCTTTCCCCTAGACATATGCCAGCCTGTTGGGTAAGTGTTACATTTGTGGGGTGCTCGTCCCGGATTGGATTGTCAGGGGCTGTGGAATCGCGCAGGCAGCAGAGCGGAGATGGACAGAGATAAGATTGTTAGCTGGTGCGAGTTGGAAGATGTACCGGTGCAGTATGCCTGTGCAGTGAGCGGAGTGGAGTTTCGAGTTTCGGGAGACGCGTTAGTGCGGGGCTTAAGTTTGGTAAAAGGTATTGGGAAGGTAGAATTGGTAGCTGGACGGTGTGGTAAAGAGGTGGAGTCTAGTTGGGTGTTGGTTCGTACGAGTGCTGACGTCAGGACGTTGGAACTGCCGGCGACGGTCAGTGTTCCGGGGGAGGCGGGGCCGTGGGGGCTCCACACCCTCTCCGAGGATGAGGCTGAGGAGCTAGAGCTAGAGGTGGACCCCAGAGAGGTGCCCGGCACTAGTAAAGGGAGGTGAGAGGAGGGAGTCGTGACTAGGCTCCGCTCCCCATGTAGGGTGGAAGCCTCGGAGCTGGCAGCCGCACTTAACTCCCTGGTGGGAGTGGCCGAGAGGCTGAAGCTACGGGTGTTCTCCGGAGCCAAGCCTACTCCGGACGGGGAGGTGGACTATGAGACCTGGATCGAGCATACGTCTTTGATGTTAGAGGATTGGCCAGGCTCGGAGGAGGAGAAGAGGCAGCGATTGGTGGGAAGTTTGAGGGTTTAGCAGCCAAAACAGTTCGGGAGTTGAAAGCTGAAAAGTCTGGGGCCTCAGTGGAGGAATGTATAGAAGATTTGGAGGGAGCGTTTGGGTTGTCAGGGGAACCCTGGCTGCTTTTAGCAGAGTTCCAACGCCTGGAGCAACGGAGAGGGGAAAAGCTCTCCTAGTACATATTTAGGATGGAGGGGATGCTTACGGGGTTGCGGCGCCGGGGGGTAGTGAAGGAGCCTGACGTGGCTAGCGTGAGGATGAGTCAGATATTCAGTGGCTCTTTGGAGGAGGACAAGGTGACGTGGACTATCCGGCAGTCTTATAGGAAAGGCCCCCCCTCCATCGTTGGGCAACTGATTAGAGAGGTGCGGGAGGAAGAGAGAGCGTTGGGTTCGGAAAAGGGGAGCGGGCCTACGGGAGCGATCCTCAGCGATACAGGAAGTGGTGGCTGGGTGGAGGACTGACAACCCGCCGGGGAGTAGGGAACCCCCTCGGGAGGGGAGGGGCAGGGGAGGTACCCACTCCTGGGTGCGACCAGTGTAGTGGGTTGCGAGCGGGAGCCGTCCTGGGAGAGGAGGGGCGGCAGGCAGCGTGTGTTTTAACTGTGGGAAAGAGGGGCATTTCAGGCGGGACTGTGGGCGGCCGAGGGTGTGCTATAGCTGTGGAGAGGAGGGACAATTTAGGTGGGATTGTGAGAGACAAGGAGTCCCGCGGAGGACAAGCCCCGCTGCGACTAAGAAGGGAGAGGTGTCGGGAAACTTAGGAGAGGCTCAGTGAGGGAACGGACTGGAGCCTCTGGAGGAACACGTTCCCAGAGATCAGCCAGGGGACCACCGGGTGCCCACGCCTATATTCCGGACCCCGTGCCAGTGTGGGTCTACGCCTATATTCCGGACCCCGTGGTAGGACCCCGTGCCAGTGTGGGTCTACGGATAGAGGGAGTTTACGCAAAAGCCGTTCTTGATACAGGATCGCAGGTGAGTTTATTGTACCGGTCTTTCTACAATCAATATCTGAAGCATTTGCCCGTAACCCCATTTGACGCACTGCAGATTTGGGGTGTGAGCGAGGGTGACTACCCGTACGATGGGTACCTATCGGTGAGATTGGAGTTCTCGGAGGGCGATGTGGGAGTGTCTGAAGCTATTGAAACGTTGGTGTTGGTGTGTCCTGACCCGGTGGAAACCGGTGGTGCTGCCCTCCTGGTGGGGACTAACTCCCCTGTGCTGCGACGGCTCCTGGGAGCTTGTAAGGAGAAAGGGGGGCGGGGAAACTTTCTGGAGACCCTCTCGGTGCATCCTGAGTTTCGAGCGGTGTTCGAAGAAGGGGTTGCCTCCCAAGGGCTGGACCCGGAGTGTAAACGAGGGACGGTGTGGTGTACGCAGGCGAGACCCAAGGTGATCCGACCAGGGGAAGTAGCACTCGAGATGGAGACCCCCAGATTCCCAGGAGTGCCGACGGGCGAAGCCCTGTTAGTAGACGCCCCGGACGATCTTGAAGGGGAGACACGATTTCCGACGGGGGCGCTGGTGAGGCCCGAAGTGCAGAGACCAGGGGTGGTACATGCGAGGCGTATAGCTATAAGTGTCAGGAACACCACGGCAAGAGAGATCATCTTTAAGAGGGGAATGCCGCTGGCACATCTGTTCCCGGTGACGGTAATGTCTAGCGTACTAGTGAGGACCCCTGACGGGGAAGGAGCGGAGCATCGAAGGGAGCTGACCGCTGAAGGCTTTAACTTCGGGGATTCGCCTGTGTCGCCGGAGTGGAAACTCAGGCTAGTAGAGAAGATGCTGAAGATGGAAGATGTTTTTTTCTCGGGGCGAGTTTGATGTTGGCTGCTCCAAAAGCAATCGCCACACCATCCAGGTGACGGAAGACACCCCTTTCCGAGAGATATCCCGGCGGCTGGCTCCGGCAGATGTTGAGGACGTGCGGCAGCACTTGTGCCAGTTGAAGGAGGCCGGAATGATAGCTGAGTCTCGAAGTCCTTATGCGTCCCCAATAGTGGTGACACGGAAGAAGAATGGGAGAGTGCGCATGTGTGTTGACTACAGGACTCTGAATCGGCGAACTGTCCCTGATCAATATACTGTCCCAAGAGTCGAGGATGCGTTGGCCTGCCTGAGCGGTGCGAAGTGGTTCAGTGTGCTGGATTTAAGAAGTGGGTATTACCAGATCCCAATGAATGCGGGCGATAAAGAGAAGACAGCTTTTATCTGCCCGCTGGGGTTCTTTCAGTTCGAACGAATGCCCCAAGGCATATCGGGAGCCCCAGCCACCTTCCAGAGGCTCATGGATAGAACTGTGGGGGATATGAATCTGTTCGAGGTGCTGGTGTATCTGGACGATTTGATAGTGTTTGGATCGACTTTGGAGGAACATGAGGAGAGGCTGTTGAAGGTGTTGGGCCGGCTTAATGAAGAAGGGTTGAAGCTTTCCCTGGACAAATGCCAGTTCTGCAAGTCATCGTTTAGCTACGTTGGCCATATCATCTCGCAAGAGGGAGCGGCTAATGATCCAACCAAGATAGAGGCCGTGACCACATGGCCGAGACCCCAGAAAGTGGGCGCTCTGCGCTCATTTTTGGGGTTCTGTGGGTATTACCGCCGATTTGTGAAAGGATACGCCAAAGTGTGTCACCCGTTGACTCAGCTGTTGTGTGGCTATCCGCCGGTGGGAAAGAAAAGGAAGGGGGACCAGAGGCAGGATCCTGGAGGATATTGGAACCCGGCGGAACCTTTTGGCTCGAGATGGGATGATCGATGTGAAGAGGCGTTCCGATCTTTGAAAAGGGCACTGACCCAGGCCCCGGTGTTGGCTTTTGCCGATCCCCAGAAGCCATATGTGATGCACACAGATGCCAGCCGAGAGGGTCTAGGGACTGTTCTGTACCAGGAGCATGGCAAAGCATTGAGGCCGGTAGCCTTTGTCAGCCGAAGCTTGTCGCTATCTGAGAGAAACTATCCCACTCACAAGTTGGAGTTCCTGGCGCTGAAGTGGGCGGTGGTGGACAAGCTGGGCGATTACTTGTACGGAGCCAAGTTTGAGGTGAGAACGGATAACAATCCTCTCACTTATATTTTGACTTCGGCGAAGCTGGATGCCACAGGACATCGGTGGCTGGCGACCTTGTCTGTATATGATTTCAGCCTGAGGTACCGCCCCGGAAGCAGGAATGTCGATGCGGATGCTTTGTCACGTCGGGAGTCGGGGGAACAGGAGAAGGACGAGGAGTGGGAGAGTGTCCCTGCCCCTGGAGTGAAGGCGACGTGTCAGTTTGCTATCACCGTGAAGGCCGAGGGAAGAGGGAGGATGGAACGAGCCGTGGACCATTTGGGGGTTTTTGACGACGCCATACCCCTAGCTTACTGTGACCTGACAGCACTGCGGACTAAACAGTTGCCGGAACTGAGTCCGGGGGAAGTGGCAGCTGCTCAGCAAAATGACCCGGGCATTGGCACAGTGTGGAGAGCGGTCGAGAATGGGGATGTGGCGTTGGCTGAGAAGGCGAAGCACCCATTGGTGCATCTGTTATTGAAGGAGTGGTCCCGAGTAAAGTTAAATAACCAAATCTTTTACCGGGTAACAGCGCCTCCGGACCAACCCCGCTGTTGGCAACTGGTCCTGCAGGAGGAGTATCGACAGGCTGTACTCCAGGCCTTACATGATGATTCTGGACACTTGGCGGTGGAAAAGACCAATGGATTACTCAAAGACCGGTTCTACTGGCCCCGGATGAGGGGGGAGGTCGAAGAATACTGTAGGGGATGCAGTCGTTGCATCCGGAGGAAGACCCTGACAGCGTTGGCGGCTCCACTGTCGCACTTGCAGAGTGCGGGACCTCTGGACCTAGTGTGTATGGATTTCCTGTCGATTGAGCCTGACACCAGCAACACCGCGAATGTCTTAGTCATCACCGATCATTAAACTCGCTATGCTCAGGCATTTCCCACTAAGGATCAGAAGGCGACGATAGTGGCGAAGGTGTTATGGGAGAAGTATTTTGTTCATTACGGCCTTCCCAGGCGAATCCATAGCGATCAGGGGCGGGGCTTCGAGAGCCGCCTTATCCATAAATTACAGACTATGCTTGGGGTTGAGAAATCCAGGACTACCCCTTATCATCCACAGGGAGATCCTCAGCCAGAGAGGTTCAACAGGACCCTGTTGGATATGCACGGGACGCTGGAGATTGGGCAGAAAAGTAGATGGAGTCGTCATATTGGACAATTGGTTCACTGTTACAATTGTACTCGCAATGATGCTACAGGGTACTCGCCCTATTATCTGATGTTCGGGTGGGAAGCGAGATTGCCAATTGACTTGTGTTTTGGGGGTGAAGTGGGTGAATTACCCGGGAAGTCCTATCTAAAGTATGTGTCCGACATGAAGAGGGAGTTACAGCGGGCGTACGAGTTGGCCGAGGCGGCGGCTACCAAACAAAATCAGAAGAATAAGACGCGGTATGATCGAAAGGTGAAGTTTGTCCAATTATTGCCGGGCGACCGGGTCCTTTTACGGAATTTGGGACTCACTGGTAAGCACAAGTTGGCTGATCGATGGGCGGCCAGCCCCTATGTAATAGAGAGCCAGATGCCGAACCTGCCAGTTTACCGGGTGAACCCTGAGGATGGGAAAGGGCTTATCAAGGTACTCCATCGGAATCACCTGCTGCCCCTGGGTCAAGCGGTGCAGATGGATAAGGAGCCCGAGTGGGAGGTTGCGCCTAGTACAAGGACTCTGCGAGGGCGCGGAGAAAGGTAAGAGGCCGCTGCTGAAGAGCGGGGACGGGTCCCTCACCCGGGAATGGCTACCGATTCGGAAGAGGACGACTCAGATGAGTGGTCCCTGTTCCCATTCGCTGGCGCTCCAGTACCGGAAGAGGAGGCTCCTGGCCCTTCCCATACGGAGTTGGGTGAGAGGAGGGAAGGTCTTGAGGGTCAGATGGAGAGGCAGTCAACATTGGGGGGAGAGAGGGTGGAACCCAAGCGTGAGCCGGAGAGATCTCAGGTGAGGGAGGACCCCCGTGAGGAAAGGGGTGAGGGTCTGTCAGATAGACCTGGGGTGTCCGAGACAGTGGGTTCGCAGGGAAGAGGGAGCCCAGTGGGGCAGAAGGAGTATGGAGATCTCAGAGAATTAGGAGCCTCCCGGAGCGGTTGACATATGTGGTACCAGGAGAACCGAGAGTGATTTCTACCGCTCTGGGTAGTTATGTCACTGTTTTCGGCACCTGGATTGGGTTTTGTCTGTTGCAAGAAGCGTTGGGGAACTCTGGTAATGCCATGAGGGCACGACATTTGATGGTGGGGAGAGAATGTACAATATCCTGTGTATGTTACTCAAAATGGGTTTTTTTTTGGTTTGTTAAGAGTAGGAATGCTTCTTCGTCTGATAAGTGTTTCTCTCGCAGTTGTTTTGCTTTATACTTGCTGATATGGTAATTGTATTCATTTGTTAACCAATGGGGAATGTTATTTTGTCTTGTGAGGCTGGGCACGTGGGGAAGGGGTTTTCGCGGGCTTTTGGTGGGGAGTCGGGAGGAAGACGCCGAGGAAGGTGGATGTGCGCTGCACTGCTCGGAAGACCACCGGGGGGGTCCTAGGTGGAAGACGTGGAGGTCGAAGGCAAGCGACGAGGGGTCGGATGGTTCGATGGTTGAGCTCCAACGAATTGCACTAAACTGACTGAACTTTTGTTTTTTTTTCTTGCATATATATTGTATTGCCTAATACTCTTTTAATTTTAGTTGTTACGTAACCTCGTAACTAGGTAAACTTACCAGCAAAGATAGCGGGATCAGCTGAGTCAGATGCTACTATTTTCAAACGTTTTATTCAAAAAGGGGCACAAACGTATGGTTAATACAAAACATTCAGATCATATACGTCGTCATAACTCAATCTAAAACACCGGTGTAATAATAATCATTCAAAACACAAGCTCGCTCGTCGTCCACAGGTAATGTAGATTTTATATCGTTCGCCGGAGATCTAAAAGTCTTTTAGCTCACGGCAGTTTCACGTAGTTGCCGACGGAAGCGTCGCGTTGGTGCACTTTTGTTAGAAAGATAGAGAGAGGGATTTAAGAGTTTACCCGATCGGGTTTCCAACCTGGAGTAGTTCAGTTTGTCAGAGCCTCGTTGGGGAATGAACGCTCATCGGTGGCCTCCCCTGTAGCTAAGCCGTCTTCCGTGGTGAAGTCGCCAATCCCAGGCAAGGGAAGGACGCACACGACCCCACCACCGGCTGTAGCTATTAAAACGCTGTCGCAGGATTTCTAGCGTTTCTCCTTCGTGCGTCTTCTTGGTGCGTCTGAGGGTTGTCCCCCCCTCAGACCCTCCTTTATGCTTCTTCACGGGATCGCAGGTGTCAATCAGGCTGCAGGTGATGCGGTCTCTCGCTCAACCAGCCCACTTTGCCCGAGGGCTTTTCTCGTGGTCTCCATGAGACAATAGTCAATGTCGCCTTTATTCTGCTTCTCGGGAGAACGTGGTCTTCCGCACGTCTCCCTCTCTGTCTCCCATTTCCTGTGTCTGTTCAGCCCGTCTCTCCCCCTCGTGGGTCAGTTGACCCCCCCTTTACTAGGGCTTTTGCGATTCTCACAAAGGAGGGGGCCGAGGTCATAACATCTCCCCCCATAGCAAGTTTTTTACCAGCGGTTAAAAACAGGTTGGTACAGGACTTTTGTTTTTTGAATCTACATACTACACAAGCTTTTCTCTTCACAGAGTACTACCGTTATACATTCAAGTCAGTATCTAAACAGGTAACAAGTACAGTGCCCCTTTCTTTAATACCTTAACCTCACGTGCCATACTAAAGTCTGGTAGCATCAAACTTCAGCTCAATAACCACCTTATTTATTTGCTTTCTTCAGCAACATAACTAAGGAGGCATGATCTTAGCTTAGGTGCATCTACAAAAGTTTATACAAATACTAATCGTTTCAGTCGTGGTATTTCACCGGCAGGTCTCCCAAGGGGTGGTCTTTATTATTCACAGGCTTTGGCGCGGACCCGTACAACCGGCGTTGTAATTTACAAAGGGCATTTCTATTACCCATCGCCTTTTCCCGGTGAGTCCCCCCGTGGGGACTGCGAGTAATTTGGCAAGGTACTCTCCCGCCTTTCCTTCCCACAAGGGTTATTCTCTAAACTCCGCGTCCACCCAGGTAGTTAACCCTTCTGCCAAGAACATACAGGCTGATGTGTTTCAGGGCGAACCTTTCCCCCTGGCCGCATTTAAATTTCGGCTTCCTCGCAGCGCTTTCTTGAATAACAATAGCGTGTGAGGCACCTTTACATTCCAAATCAACCCGTAATCGGTGCGTAAGCATCATTTTAGACTTTAACCTTTTTCCCTTCGAGTTGGGAACTACAGATTTACCGTTCTCCCCCACAACAACAGTTATCTCCCCATTCATAAACTCCACATTAACTCTGAACACTCCACTCAGCACAACCCTCTGGGGACTCGCACTCCCCAAGGTTAACCCTTTCTTCTCCGAACCAAGCCTATCTGATCCAAAAGGACGGCCGTCTCGTCCAGCTGAGTCAAATACCTCAGCTTTTTCCTGAGCTCCGTGACTAGGTTCAGCACCACGTGCATCCCCATCTTGGACACACTCAAACGGGACATTAGCCTCTTCCAGGCTTTCAACACCCGTACCTTTTTCAAATTCTAACGTCCCCCGATCCACCCAGTTACTCTCTAGGCAGCCCCCCGTTGGGGAAGGCGCAACCCTGCGAGCTGAAACAACCTCCACGGCCATTTCAGCTGACTTCTCCACAGCAAGGATACCCTTCCTCTCTAAGACTGCCCTCATTTCACTCTCGGGACCATCGGGAATACCTTTAGAACTCTCAACTTCTCCAAACAATTCTGCCAGACCAGACAGATCAACTATGTCCAACTCTGGACCTTTTACAGCTTTATCCGTTTCTCATCTTTATTTCCTAGCTCTAGGACCTTTCTCTTCACTAAGGGGGGGGGGGGCTATCTCCTCGCCCTTACCCCCTTTCACTTTACTACTTTCTGTTTTACCACCCTCGGAACCCTCGTGGTATAGGGTCGGTAAAAACGTCTTGGCCAATTCACTACTGGCCCGATTTAAGCTGTTCTGGTTCTCAGCTGCTTTTCTCGACAGGCTGCAAGAGTCCGCGCATGCGGGATAGCTCGGGGACTCTATGGGCGGGGCCTCAACACGCACCGGTCGGCGGGTCATAGTCATGGCTGACCAAACTTTTCCTCCTGCTAAATCGTTTCCAAGGAGGACATCCACATCAGTTCTCGGGAATTCTGATGGCACCCCCATTTCAACTGATCCATACACCAGCTCACAATCCAAAATGACCCTACGCAAAGACACCCTTTCTGTCCCTTTTCCTATTCCTCTCAGGGCTACCTCGCCCGTCGGAGGTCCGAATTGTAATACGTTACGGATAATTAATGATAGTTCCGCCCCCGTGTCTCTCCAAATCCGTACGGGGATAGGCGGGTTCCCCTTCCTCACAGACACGGTTCCGTGTGACATATAAATCTCCGACCCCTCGTGCTCTTAGCACCCCTGGGACCCTCTTACCGATTTTCTGATTACCACTGCACACCCGATAGGAATCGCTGCTTTCCCTCTCTCTGGCTCCTTTCTTGGAGCAAAGCATTTAGATGCAATAAGACCCACCTTTCCACAATTAAAACAGGTCACACCAGGACCTCTCCTGCCATCTTGCCTCTCCTCCTCAATTTTACCACTAGCTCCCAGCGGGATCTCCGCCTCAGCCGGCGGACTTTCTCTACCGTTCCCACGGTCTCTCTGGTGACATTTTGGCGAGGAAAACTTTGTCTTGTGGGTTAGGGCATATTCATCTGCGAACCTAGCCATCTCTGAGATGGACTGATTCGTCCTCTCATTTAAATACATTCGGATCTCCTCCGGAACACAACCTTTAAATTCCTCAACCAAAAATAACTCCCTGATACGCCCATAATTCTCGGCCACCTTTTCCGCGGTGCACCAGCGATCCAAGAGCGCACCCTTCTCGTGGGCTAGCTCGGTATACGTTTGATTCCACCCTTTCCTTAAATTTCGGAACCTTTGTCTATACGCCTCAGGTACTAACTCGTAACCTCGGAGAATGGCCTCCTTTACTTGATCATAATTCCCGTCCCTTTCTGGGGGCAGCGCGGCATATACCCGCTGTGCTTTCCCTCGTAACACACTTTGTAACAACGCCACCCATTGCTCTCTGGGCCACTTCTGATTCGCTGCCACCTTCTCAAAAAGCAAGAAATATCTATCAACATCCGTCTCCTCGAAGGGGGGGGGGGACCAACCTCACCGCCCGACTAGCATCAAACCCCTCCTCTCTCTCTTCCCCTTGAGCTCTTCGCTCTTGCCTTCGCCTGTCCAGCTCCAATTCAAGGCTCCTTTGTTTCTCTTTCTCTTCTGCTTCTGCTTCTACTTCTAGCTGCTTTAGCTGGAGCTCATGACCCCGTTTCATCTCTAATTCCTTTAGTTTGAACACATGCTCCTTTTCCTCAGCCTTTTCCTTTGCAGCTCTTTCCTCAGCCTTTTCAGCTGCTTCTAGCTGCTTTACTTTAAGCTCATGGTCCAACCTTGCTTTCTCCAACTCTGCCTGATCTGTCCCACTCGCTAATCTCTTTTCGGGGATATTTTCCAAACCCTCAGCTGCAAACACCTTCTTCCCAACGTAATACTGTTGTATGACCCTTAACACTTCCTGCTTTTTCATTGCTGGCTTCACCGCTGTCTAACGAGGTCTAACGCCTGCGCCAAATTTACCAAGTCTGATTTTGTAGCCTTCCCTAGCGCCCCTACCGTCGGGTTTCTCATAAAGTCATACACATCCATCTTTGCTGGTTTCCTGTCTGGCTACCTGCGTAACCAGATTTAAGTTTGGACTTACAGCCCGATTCACTGACCCTCCCCTTTGGTTTCAAATCCGGGACGAGAACCCCACTTGTTACGTAACCTCGTAACTAGGTAAACTTACCAGCAAAGATAGCGGGATCAGCTGAGTCAGAAGCCACTATTTTCAAACGTTTTATTCAAAAAGGGGCACAAACGTATGGTTAATACAAAACATTCAGATCATATACGTCGTCACAACTCAATCTAAAACACCGGTGTAATAATAATCATTCAAAACACAAGCTCGCTCGTCGTCTAGGGGTAATGTAGATTTTATATCGTTCGCCGGACATCTAAAAGTCTTTTAGCTCACGGCAGTTTCACGTAGTTGCCGGCGGAAGCGTCGCGTTGGTGCACTTTTGGTAGAAAGACAGAGAGAGAGATTTAAGAGTTTACCCGATCGGGTTTCCAACCTGGAGTAGTTCAGTTTGTCAGAGCCTCGTTTAAGGAATGAACGCTCATCGGTGACCTCCCCTGTAGCTAAGCCGTCTTCCATGGTGAAGTCGCCAATCCCAGGCAAGGGAAGGACGCACACGACCCCACCACCGGCTGTAGCTATTAACACGCTGTCGCAGGATTTCTAGCGTTTCTCCTTCGTGCGTCTTCTTGGTGCGTCTGAGGGTTGTCCCCCCCTCAGACCCTCCTTTATACTTCTTCACGGGATCGCAGGTGTCAATCAGGTTGCAGGAGATGCGATCTCTCGCTCAACCAGCCCACTTTGCCCGAGGGCTTTTCTCGTGGTCTCCATGAGACAATAGTCAATGTCGCCTTTATTCTGCTTCTCGGGAGAAGGTGGTCTTCCGCACGTCTCCCTCTCTCTCTCCCATTTCCTGTGTCTATTCAGCACGTCTCTCCCCCTCGTGGGTCAGTTGACCCCCCCTTGACTAGGGCTCTTGCGATTCTCAAAAAGGAGGGGGCCGAGGTCATAATATAGTAAACTCTTTAAAGTGTATTTCATAACGGTATTTGTTGTGGGTTTGATACTGTGGGCGGGCGCGAGGCATAAACTCGATTCTCACAGCACCTGCGTGTACGGGAGGCGGGGTTGGTGTGTGACTGGATCTCCTTTTCCCCTAGACATATACCAGCCTGTTGGGTAAGTGCTACATCTCTCTGCAGATTTGCTCCTCCAATTCTCGCTGACAATTGAGTGGTCTATAGTACAACCCTACTAATGTGGTCATACCTATCCTGTTTCTCAGCTCCACCCATATGGCCTTAGTAGACAAGCCCTGTAATCTGTCCTGCCGATGCACTGCTGTAATATTTTCCCTGACTAGCAAAGCCACACACCCCCACCCCCCGCACCTTTGATCTTTCTGCCTCTATCACGTCTGAAACATCGGAACCCTGGAATATTGAGCTGCCAGTCCTGCCACCCCGGTACCCAATTTTCAGTAATGGCTATGATGTCATAATTCCACGTGTCAATCCAGGCCCTCAGCTCGTCTGCCTTTACCACAATACTCGTCGTATTGAAGTATACACACCTCAGAAGATTATTACCACCAAATACAACCTTACTATTTGTGACTTTGCATGTATTCCTAACATCATTTACTTTTACCCCCATTCCACTATCTACTCTGGCACTCTGGTTCCCATCCCCCTGCATATCTAGTTTTAACCCTCCAGAATAACAGTAGCGAACCTCTCTGCAAATATATTGGTCCCCCCCCCCACCGTAGTTCAGGTGCAACCCGTCTCTCTTGTACAGGTCCCACCTGCCCCAGAAAAGGATCCAATAATCTAGCAATCTGAAACCCTGTCCTCTACCCCAGTTTCTCAGCCACGTATTCATCTGCCATCCTTGTAAATCCCCTCTGCACTCTTTCTATGGTTTCCAAAACCTTCCTGTAGTGAGGCGACCAGTATTGAGCATAGTAGGGTGGGGTCTGACGAGGGTCTTATATAGCAGCAACATTGACTCTCGTCTCCTAAATTCAATTCAATGATTGATGAAGGCCAGTACACCGTATGCCTTCTTAACCACAGTGTCAACCTGTGCTACCATGTGTCACCATGTATATGATGTTCTGCCATCGTATTTGACCTACCAAAGTGAACCACTTCGCATTTATCTGGGTTCTGCTCTATCTGCCTTTTCTCAGTCCAGTTTTGCATCCTATAAATGTCCCGCTGTAACCTCTGACAGCCTCCACACTATACACAACACCCCCAGCCTTTGTATCATCAGCAACTTAATTAACTCATTCCTCCACTTCCTCATCCAGGCTATTTATAGAAATCACAAGGAGTAGGGGTCCCAGAACAGATCACCAGCCTCCATGCAGAATATGACCCGTCTACAATCACTCTTTGCCTTCTATGGGCAACCCAGTTCTGGATCCACAAAACAATGTCGCCTTGGATCCTATGCCACCGTACTTTATCAATAGGCCTTGAATGGGGTAGCTTATCAAATGTCTTGCAGAAATCTATATTTATTACATCTACTGTTTGTCCTTCGTCAATGTGCTTAGGCTCATCCTGAGAAAATTAAATCACGCGCTTAAGACACGACCTGCCCTTGACAAAGCCATGCTGACTGTTCCTAATCTTACTATATCTTCCAAATATTTATAAATCCTGCCTCTCAGGATCTTCTCAATCAACTTACCAACCACTGAATTTAGACTCAGTGGTCTATAATTTCCTGACCTATCTCTATTCCCTTTCTTGAATAAAGGAACAACATCTGCAACCTCCAATCCTCTCCTCCGAAACCTCTCCCGTCCAAATTGATGATGCAAAGATCTTCGCCAGATGCTAGAACCTGAGATCAATGCCGAAATATCAAGTCATTCAGAAATGAATAATGGCATAAAACCAGATCAACATGATTTGGTCAAAGGTAACTTCTTTTTGACAAATCAAATGGAGTTCTTCCAAGCTGCAACCAACAGTGTCGATAGAGGGAACCAGCAGCTGTGCTGTGTTTGGATTTTCATAAGACATTTGACAATGTCTGCCATGGAAAGCTGGTGCACAACACCAGAGGTCACATTGTTGGAGGAAGTGTGCTAACATGGATTGAAGTCTGACTATCACGTCAAAGACAATAATCGACCGGTGCCGCCACTTTCAGTGAGTTCGGAACGTATCTTTCTGCTTACCAATACTGTTTATGATCTTTCCCTTGACAGTGTACTGTATTCTTGTGTGCTCCTCCTCGAGAAGCAACTCCTCACATTTATCTGAGTAAAACTCTTGTCAGCCATTTTTCAGCCCCTATCTGCCACTGAACTATATCATGCTTTGCCACCTTCTACACTGCACTGAACTCCACCGATCTTGGTATCATCAATAAATATACTGTCCAAAGCATCTGCGTGTTCGTCCACCTCATTATATACATCACAATCAACAGAGGCCCTGACACAGATCCCTGCGGAACACCACCATTCCAGACCTCCATTAAGAACAAGTCCCTTCAGCCACTACCCTCTCTCTTCCATGCTCAAGCCTGTTCCGAATCCAAGCAACCAATTACCCGCGGACACCATGCATTGTAATCTTATCGATTAGACTTCTATGAGGGACTTAATCAAACTCCTTAACAAAATCCATGCGGATACCATCCTCTGCCGTAACCTCCTCAATAAACTGAGTCAAGTTGGTAAGGCATGGCCTGTCATGCAGAAAACTATGCCGGCTCTCCCTTCTTAGGCCTTTGGATTGCAAATGTTCATATATCCTTTCCTAATGAATTTTCTCCAACAATTTCCTAATAACTGACGTGAGTCTGACTAGTCTATGGTTGCCTTGATTTTTCCCTGTTTCTCTCTCAAACAAATGTAAAACATTAGCCATTCGCCAGCTCTACAGGACCTCGTCTGCTGTCAGAGAGGACAGAAAAATACTGGTCAATGTCCCAACGATTTTGTCTCTTGCCTTCTTCAAAAACCTGGAGTTAATGTCATCAGGCTCTGGAGACTTATCCATTTTAACACTTATTAACAGGTCTTACACCTCCTCTAACTTGACCTCTAAACACCCAACACTGATTATACACTCAGCACTGATCTCCTGGTCGTCCATATAATTTTGCTTGTTGAACAATGAAGGAAAGTACTCATTAAGTATCTCACTCACATTCTCTGCATTCAAACAAATGTTCTCCATCTGTTTTGGAAAGGTCCCACCCTCTCTCTAGTTATCTTCTTACTCTTGACATATGCCTAGAATGCCTTGGGATTCACCAGAATCATTCTTGCCAATAACTTCTCATGGCTTCTCCTGGCTTTCCTAATTCTCTTCTTAAGTTCCTTTCTGGTTTCTCATGCGTTTTGTTTGATGTAATTTTTTGACTCTCAACATGTTTATCGTTTCTCTTCTTGTCTAAATTCATTCCCTTTTCTTGACGCCCAAGGTTCTCTTATTTATCTATCCCTGTACTTCCTTCTAATAGGAACATACCTTTCCTGTACTCTATGTGATTGACCAATAAAAACCCTCCCTTACCAGAGAAAAGGAGTTCCCAATTAAATCTTCTTAGATCCTGCCAAATACCCTCGTAATTTTCCCTACTCCAATTTAAAACTCACCACAAGGACCATACCTATCCTTATCTACAAACGTTTGTATAAGTATCCTGAAAGTGAAGGAGTTTTGATCACTGTTCCCTAAATGTTCACCCACTGTAAGGTCATTTACCTGGCCAGGCTCATTACCCGACATTAGATCTAGTATGGTTCCTCCTCTCATTAAACTGTCCATATGTTGATTTAAGAAACCTTCCTGGACACATTTAACACAAACTGCCCCATTTAAATCTATTACACTATAAGTGTACCAGTTTCTATAAGGGAAATTCGAACAACTCCCAATACCCACCATTACAACAACCCTATTAATTTTACACATTTCCTTAACCCGAATACATAACTGTTCGTCAATGTCATGGTGGCTATTTGTGGTCTGTAGTACAATCCCATCAATATGATTACACCCTTCTTTTACCTGAGTTCCACCCAAATCGACTCAGTGTCTGATCCCTCCTTTATGTCCCCCGAGTAACACTGTGATATTGTCTATGATTATTAGTGAAACTGCCCCCTTTTAACCTCCTTTCTAACTTTTCTAAACATCAAACATCTGGTACATTAATCACCCATTCATGTCCAGGCTCAACCAAGTCTCTGTAATGGCAAAAACATTGTAGTTCTATGTGCAGATCCATGATCTAAGTTCATTATATTTACCTGTAATAGTCCTAGCATTGAACTACACACACTTCAAACTCTCAGTCTCATTTTACCTTTTGATCTTCACTATCAATACGTTTTGACATCCACCTTCCTGACCAATCCTTTACATGCTGATCTGGTGCTCTAGTTCTCTGCCACCTGCATCACAATGTTAAAATCACCCCACCTCGTCCACCTACAACGCAACCCCATCCCCACCCAGGGAGTAGCATTCGCAAAACTTCCAGGCAGGATATCGTTTCCCCTGTAGTTCAGCTACAACATGTGCGTCTTGTACAGATCATGCCATCCCCAGAGAAGTTTGCAACATTTCTTGGAGCAGAGGAATTCAAAATGATGTCTGAGATTTTAAAGATTCACGACGGTCGTAGATGGATAATGGGAAACTGTTTAAATCTAGAGGGTACATGTCGATGGGGAAGTCCGGTGATGCAGCCGGGGACTCAAAGCAAGGTCAGGGGATACACATACAGATAGCGTTTTAGTCCAATCGGTCAGTTAAGAATAGAGGGAGACGACGTCATTGGGTGACGGTACTAAATGCCGGAGCAGGGAGCTCAGTTCGAACTATATAAACACAATTCTGGCCAAATCTCACGCATTGAGTACATTCCTGGTCGTTACATCACAAGGAGAGACAGACAGACTGACATTAAAATTAGGAGCAGGAATCCCCACTTTATTCTGCATCTTCTTGTTGCACGGGATATGGAAATGATCTGAATTCACAGACTGCAAGCACTGTTTTCACAGTACCTCAGTACAGTGTCTCTTTACTCATGGTCACTAGTAGAATTAAATATACTCCAACAGTGTAAATTGTTAATCAGTTTCTTACAAAGACTTTCTGGGCCGATGGCCTCGTTTCCGATTCCATAACTTTTGAAGTAGTAATCCAATATAACCAGCTTCATTCAAATTGCCACTCTGTAGAATAAATTTCACTGGAGGGAGTTTAATATAGTTGTGGAAATACATAGTTGCAACAAAAAATGCAGGTATTTCTGTATGTCGATTCAATGCCAGAGTTATGGAACAAAATGCAAAAAAAAAATTATTAACCTCATACGCTCACAATGTACCAGAGACTGACAAGTAAAGAACGAACCCCACGGATTCACATTGCATCAGAGATTTAAAGGTCCAGAATGAAACCCCTCACTCGCACTATACCAGATGCTTGAAGATGTGAAGAAATGGAATGAACCCTCTCCCTCCCCTTCTACCCCACCCTCTTTCTCCCTCTCCCCTCCTTTTCGCTCTGTGTGTGTGTGTGTGCGTGTGTGTGTGTGTGTGTGTGTGTGTGTGTGTGTGTAACCGAAACGTGAAATTTGTAAATGTGGCCGCTCCGTGACAAAGCTGAATCATTGTGATTAAAGCTCCGGCATTGTTTCTACCGATGAGGCACTGCTGAGATAGTGCCCAAGAATTTTAATATATTTGTCTTCGATCGGCCCAATATTTACATCAGAGAAACAGATGCAGGCAGCATCTAAGGAAAAGAGTACGGTTGATGTTTCGGGCCGACTGTGTTTCTCCAGTATTTTGTGCATTGCTTGGATTTGCTGCATTTGCATTTTTTTCTTGTTTGTGATCTACATCAGAGCTTGCCATTAAATTAAGGTGTTTGTTCAAGTGACTGTAACTAACAAAGTTAGCCAGATGTATAACAATATCTCTGGAGACGGATCCTCTGTATAAATCAGGGCCGCTTTGAATGCATCAGCTCGAGGTGACTGCCGGAACTGTGAATTCAGGAACAAAAGGATAAACATAATTTCACTGACATGGTGTATCCAGTAATCTGGCGGATAGAAGGCGTTTACTATCCTTTTATTTCAGCCTTTGGAATTCCCGGTAAGCCGACCGGTCAGCTGCAATTGGTGGGAGTTGAAGTTTAATTCCAATGTTGTGATTTTCTCTCACTGGTTTCCGCTGTAATCTATGCATTCTCAGTGTTCCGCATTTCGGGAATGGAGTAGAAATACCCGGATTGTTGATTCTGGAATCTGCAAGATTTCAACGAATCCAGAACTTCAACGGAACTGAGCGGGTCCGGCAGCGCTCCTCCAGCAGTTTGTGCTTAATAATGGAATGTTTGGGTCTCTGTGGCTGTGGTCTAGTAGCAGCTGTATTGCATTTGCAAATGTGTTTATACAGCCCGCGGAGATTATACCAAGTAATTGTCTGCATTTTTTTGTGAGCGATTTTCTGCGTTAGGTCCAACAATCAAAATTGGACTGGTAGTAACACTGTAGCAAATGTGAGCAGTTCTGTGTTATAACACGAATCTGTTCAGGATTTTTAATAAATGTGTGCGATATGACTGAACAAAAAGCAGCTGATTGACAACACAATGTGCTCGTTCCTGATTCAATTAACACAACCGACGTGGTGCTTCATAGTCATCAATACAGTGAAACGTCTTCAATTATATGTACATCCGACTACGGCACCGAGTTTGCAATGCACGTTGAATTCCCTTGCCTCCCTGTGATGGATTCCGTGGGAGCCGTTATGTCTGTCTGTGAGGTTGTCTCAGACTGCGCTGTATCTGTTGGAATCACTCAATGTTCTGTTGTGAAATCAGTGAAGTGGCAAATGCTGGAATAGTAAACACATTCAGTGAATGCCAGAAACACTAAGCCTCATGCAGCTTGTATGGAAAGAGAAACCAGTTAACATTCGTATCAAGGGTCTCACTGAGAACAGTTCTGAAGAGAGATACTTCAACTGTTCTTTCCACATATTCTGTTTTGCCTGGAGGACTGTTTCCAGCATTTCCTGTTTTTGGTCCTCCTTCGGCTGTTCTGTCCCTGACAGGGATCACCAAGGAAGTTAATAATTGTCGCATGGAAGAATTCAGCCATCAGCGTCTCGATTTATGCATTTCATCCAGACGAGGCGCCGAAGGCGTCGGGAGACATTTTTTTTCATCCAGTGTTGACTCTGATGAGGTAGATACTCAGTTTTAGCTTTCCGCTGCCTCTTCACATTTCGGTCATCAGAAAGGAATCCGTATTCAGGTCAAATTGACTTTATTTTACTGTTGTAACCCCTTCTCTGTCTCCGAAAGCTCTGCGACCTCTCTCTACCCTCCCACTACTAAATGCAACAATAAAGTGGGAATATTGCAGGATTCCCTCAAATTGCTGCATTGGCTTCAGCTCAGTATTTTCTCAGTTTACTGTTCCCTGTCTCTCTTCCAGCGAACTTGGTGGCGATTGTGGTCCTGTCCCGGGAAAAGTGCGGTCTCTCCAAATGTGTCACTCGCTATCTGGTGGGAATGGCAGCCGCCGATCTCCTGGTAGTTATCTTCGATCCGCTGCTGAAGTGGACTGGTCGGATTTATTTTCCACGATCATTCCTGCGAATCACTCCTGTGTGCAGACTTGGTGAATGGTTGCTTTCTGCGAGCACTGCGACCTCAGTCTGGCTGACTGTCGCTTTCACCGTCGATCGATTTGTGGCTATTTGCTGTGAGAAGCTGAAAACAAAATATTGCACCGAGAAAACGGCGGCTGTGGTTATCGGGACAGTAAGTGTGCTGGCCTGTTTGAAGACTGTCCCCTGGGGCTTTGCATATGGTCCTCGAGAGATAACTGATGGTGTTCCCTGGGATTGTGTTTATACACAGAGCTACAAAAACTTTCCAGCGTGGTTGATATTTGCGATATTTCACCGCATTTTAACCCCTTGTGTTCCATTCTTTCTGATGTTACTCTTCAATATTCTGACTGTCAAGCGGATTCTAGTGGCCAGTCGAGCCCGTAGGGGTCTCAGGGGACAGAAGGGTGGAGAGAGTGACCACGACCGGGAGATGGAGAACCGACACAAATCCATCGTTTTGCTCTTCAGCATAACAGCTAGTTTCATATTGTTGTGGGGAACATACATTGTATTTTTTATCTATAGACGGATTGCAATGAGTTTTGTTGATTCCGTAACAGATCCCCGTTATGTCACAGACCGCGCTTCGGAAATGCTGCAGATTCTCAGTTCCTGCACCAACACGTGTATTTACGGCCTGACTCAGAGCAAATTTCGAGAGGAACTAAAGAATGCGGTGAAATACCCATTGAATCGCATTTTGAAAGTCATGAAACGTGAGAGGTAAATCCTGTAAATTATTACAATTGAGCTTCCTCCATGCTCTCTCTTTACTGTTTTCTCTTCAACACACAAAATGCTGGAGGAACTCAGCAGGCCAGGGAGCATCTATGGAAAGGAGTAACCTGTCGAAGTTTCTGGCCAAGACCCTTCATCAGAATCATCAGCTGTTTACTCTTTTCAATTTGTTTCTGTGCACCTGACAGCATCACTGGGATACCAGAGAAATCCTTTTTGCACCTCACGTCCCGGCATGTTACATTGAAGCTTGAGTTGAACCTGTTACCTCTACTTCCCGGTTCTGACAAAACTGCCTGGTCTTGCGGTATATTTTCGTCTATATCAGCCACACCTGCTCCCGTCATAACCCGACCTTCCTTTTACCCTCTTTTTCTCTTCCTTGTCTATCTGTAGAATCTCTTTCTCACAGCCACCTTGAACTGTGTTCCTCTAAGAGATTTAAAGAGAGTTATATATATAAATTACCATTATCTTGACTTGTAGGTCAAACTCTACAAGTCAAACTCTAACACGTATAGAGTTAGAGAAAGTGAGCGCGAGAAGCTGACAGCGAGGGAGCTAAGGGAAAGAAAGAGAGTGCGAATGAGACATCGTGAGAAAGAGCGTGCCAGGGCAAGCACGTTGGAGAGAGCGCGCGAGGCAAGGGCCAGACAGAGAGGGTGCGAGCAAGGGTGACAATGTAGAATCTGCGGTTCTTCACAGCGAGATCGGCTTGTTTAGTGGATGATGTATTATTTTTTTCTCTGTACTGCTACTACTGTAGACAATTGTTTTCCTTTCTGTATTACAGTCGGACGAATTCTATTAAATAGTTTTGTTTTAGCACGTGTCCAGTTTACTTTGTTTGTAAAGTCATATGTAAATACCCTGAGCTGAATCAAGCAAGAACACTGAAAGGACTTCAGAAGAATTTTCATTACAAAGGGGTTATAAGATAAGCTCATAAATATACAGGACACAGAAGGATATGCATAAAATTGAGTAAAAAGCTGTGAACCAAGAGAGTGAGTGAACAGTGACCAGGAAATATCCTCTGTGAGGAGGATCAACGAGTTCCCAAGACAGTTTATGCATGAACTGAAAACAGTGTACTAGGGAGAGGACAGGAACACTCAAGGGCAAAGAGAGGAGGTTATGGCTGGAGCCAGAGTTAGAATGCAAGGTACAAAATGAAAATTTTGCATTAATCATTCTTCACTAAGGAGTAGGACAGGAAGGAACGCGAGATCACGAAGGGCATATGTTGATATTCTCAGGGGTTTTGATACTGAGGAGAAGGTGTTGTTGTGTCTCTGACAGAGTATTAAGGTGGGTATATCCTTTAGGGGATTTATTTCATTGGGGGCACAGACCACATGCAGGTAAACATGAAGTTTAAAATGGCATCGTGGACAACATACACACTGTGAGCTGAGGGGATTGTTACTGTGCTGTACCGTTTACTATTCATTGAACAACGTTTTGAGACCCATTGGGATAGGATCTAAGGGGTATGGCATGAAAATGTAATTACTACTTTAAATTTGTTTCTCATCTGGGAAGGTGGGAACAAACAAACAAATAGAGTATTCAAGGAGGAACTGGAAGGTACTGCAGGGTAAATTTACCTGCCGAGCTGTGGGAAGAGAGTGGGGGATGGGACAGTAGGAATGTTGTACCAGGAGCTAGGATGGACTTAATGGTTGAATAGTGTAGCCCATCTCACAATGATTCTTCACCCACTAATGATATTAAAAAAAACATAGTCTGGCCTGCAATTCATGGAAAGTATCAAACAGCTCCTTCCCAACGGGCACCTTTCTGGATGTAATGGAGTGTTGATAAAGGAAAACCTTGAGATGTCGTGTGCATTACCTTCCAAAACCTTCTGTAATTACAGTAGGATAAAGAGGAACAGAAACTTGGGAAGGTTATGGAAAGTTATGAAAAACAACCAAGTAATGTGTGACTTTAATTTCCCCAATATTGAATACCTTTGTGTAAAGGCTGAAAGCAGCTATTCTCTTTTGGATCCTGGAAAACATTACCAGCATTTACAGCCTATACTATGTAGGTTTGTAGCAGATTTAACATGTTATCTAAAACCTCTATAGATGTACACTGGAGAGTGTCCAGTCTGGTTGCATCGACGTCTGGTTTACAAACACCAATGCCGTTGAATGGAATAGCCAGTGGAAAGTTATGGACGCAGCCAGTCCATCACAGGTAAAGCACTCCCCTACACTGAGCACATCTAAAAGAGCGCTGTCACGGAAAATTAGCTTCCATCATCAAGGACCCCATCATCCAGGAAATGGTCGCTTCTCGATGCTGCCATCAGGAAGAAGTTACTGGATCCTCAGGTCCCACGGCACCAGATTCAGGAATAGCTATTACCTCTCAACCATCAGGCTTTTGAAGCAGAGGAGATAATTTAACTTAAGTTACAGTGCTCAGGCAGGATTGATTAGAGTGCTTGTCTACCGAGGCGGAGCTGAGCTGAGAAACAGGAAAGGTATGACCACATTAATGGAGCTGTATGATAGACCACCCAATAGTCAGCGAAAAATGGAGAACCAAATCTGCAGAGACATCTGCAAGAAAAATGAAGTTGCGACTGTAGGGGATTTTAATTTTCCACGTATTGATTGGGACTCACATACTGTTAAAGGTCTAGACGGGTTAGAGTTTGTAAAATGTATTCAGGAAAGTTTTCTAAATCAATATATAGAGGTACCGACTAGAGAGAATGCAATACTACATCTCCTACTAGGAAATGAGTCAGGACAGGTGACGGAAATTGTGTAGGGGAACAAATTGGTTCCAGTGATCATAAAACCACTAGTATCAACTTGATCATGGATAAAGATAGATCTGGTCCTCGGGTTGAGGTTCTAAACTAGAAAAATGTCAATTTTGAAGAAATGTGAATGGATCTAAAAAGCGTGGACTGGGACAGGTTGTTCTCTTGCAACGATGTCGTTGTTAAGTGGGAGGCCATCAAAGGAGAAATTTTGAGAGTGCAGAGTTTGTATGTTCCTGTCAGGATTAAAGGCAAAGTGAATAAAGATAAAGAACCTTGGTTCTCTAGGGATACTGGAACTTTGATCAAGAAGATGAGAGAGATGTATGACATGTATAGGAAACAGGGAACTAATAGGGTACATCAGGAGTATAAAACTTGAAAAGAATTCTTAAGAAATAAACCAGGAGGGCTAAAAGAAGCCATCAGGTATTTTTGGCAGTGAAGGCGAAGGATAATCCAAAGAGCATCTACAGGTATATTAAGAACAAAAGGATATTCAGTGATAAAGTTGGTTATCTTGAAGATCGGAGTGGTCGGCTATGTATGGAACCAAAGGAATTGGGGAGATCTTTTTTTTTTTGCGTTTGTATTTACTAAGGAAACTCGCATGGAGTCAATGGAAATGAAGCAAACAGGTAGTGAGGTCATGGAACCTATACAGATTGAAGAGGTGGAACTGCTTGCTATCTTGAGGCAAATCAGAGTAGATAAATTCCCAAGACATGACAGGCTATTTCCTCGGACCTTGAAAGAGACTAATGTTGAAATTGCAAGGGCCCTGGCAGATATATTTACAATGTCGGTATCTACGGGTGAGTTGCCAGAGGATTGGAGGATAGCTCATGTTGTTCCGTTGTTTAAAAAAGGCTCTAAAAATAATCCGGTAAATTATAGGACAGTAAGTCTGACGTCGGTAGTAGATAAATTATTGGAAGGAGGACTACGAGACAGGATCTACAACTATTTAGATAGACAGTGAATTATTAGTGAGAGTCAACACAGCTTTGTGCGTGGTAGGTCATCTTTAGTAAACCTGTTAGAGCTTTTCGAGGAGGTTACAAGGAAAGTCGATGAAGGGAAGGCAGTGGATGTTGTCTACATGGACTTCAGTAAGGCCTTTAACAAGTCCCGAATGCAAGGTTAGTTAGGAAGATTCAGTCGCTGGATATACATGGTGAGGTAATAAATCGGATTAGACATTGGCTCAATGGAAGAAGCCAGAGAGTGGTAGTGGAGGATTGCTTCTCTGAGTGGAGGCCTGTGACTAGTGGTGTGCCACAGCGATCAGTGCTGGGTCCATTGTTAATTGTCATCTGAATCAATGATCTGGATGATAATGTGGTAAATTGGATCAGCAAATTTGCTGATGATACACAGATTGGAGGTGTAGTGGACAGTGAGGATGGTTTTCAAAGCTTGCAGAGGGATCTGTACCAGCTGGAAAAATGGGCTGAAAAGTGGTAGATGGAGTTTAATACAGACAAGTGTGAGGTATTGCACTTTGAAAGGAAACCACAATTTAGAACAGACAAGGTAAATGGTTGACCACTCAGGAGTGCTGTAGAACAGAAGGATCTAGGAATGCCGATAAAAAATTCCCTAGAAGTGGCGTCACAGGTAGATAGGGTAGAAATACTACTTTTTGTATAGAGACCTTTATAAATCACAGTGTTGCGTACAAGATTTGGAATGTGATGGTGAGTTTCTATAAGGCATTGATGAGGCCGATTTTAGGAGGCTTGTGTGCAATGTTGGTCACTGAATTACAAGAATGATATTAATAAGGTTGAAAAAGTACAGAGAATGTTTACAAGGATGACTTGAGAAACTGAGTTACAGAGAAAGGTTGAATGGGTTAGGACGTTATTGCTTCGAGCGTAGAAGAATGAGTGGAGCCGACAGAGGTATATAAAATTATGATGGGTATAGATAGAGTGAATGCAAGCAGGTTTTTTCCACTGAGGCTAGGGGGGAAAAAAAACAGAGCACATGGATTAAGGATGAAGGGGAAAAGTTCAAAGGGCACATTAGGGGGTCTTCCTCACAGAGTAAGTGGTGGGAGTATGGAATGAGCTGCCAGATGAAGTGGTAAATGCGGGCTCACTTTTAACACTTAAGTGATGCTTGGACAGGTTCCAGGATGAGAGGTGATTGGAGGGATATTGGCCGGCTGCAGGTCAGTGGGACTAGGCAAAAAAAATGTTTCGGCACAGCCAAGAATTGCCAAACGGCCTGTTTCTTTGCTGTAATGTTCAGGCTCGTAAGGCACGACCTGCCCTTGACAAAGCCATGCTGACTATTCCTAATCATATTATACCTCTCCAAATGTTCAGAAATCCTGCCCCTCACGATCTTCTCCATTAACTTACCAAACATTGAAGTAAGACTCACTGGTTTATAATTTCCTGGGCTAACCCTACGCCCTTTCTTGAATAAGGGAACAACATCCGTACCCCTCCAATCCTCCAGGACCTCTCCAGTCCTCATTGAAGATGCAATGACCATCTCAGAGGCTCACCAATTTCCTCTCTCGTTTCCCACAGTAACCAGGGGTACCTCCCGTCCGGTCCAAGTGACTTATCTAACTTGATGCTTTCCAAAACCTCCAGAACATCATCTTCCTTGAAATCTACATGGCCATGCTTTTCAGTCCGCTACAAGTCATCCCTACAATCGCCAAGATGCTTTTCTGTTGTAAATACCGAAGCAATGCATTCAGTAAGTACCTCTACCATCTCCACTGGTTCCCTACACACTTTTCCACTGTCGCACCTGATTGGCTCCATTCCCTCACATCTTTTCCTCTTGCTCTTCACATACTTCGTTGGTGTTTTCCTTAATCCGTCTGCCAAGGCCTTCGCATTGCTCCTTCTGACTCTCCTAATTTCATTCTTCAGCTCCTTGCTCGTAGCCTTATTTATAATCTCCTAGATCTCGATTGTTACCTATTTTTTGAACCATTCGTAAGCTGTTCTATTCTTCTTGACTAGATGCCATGGTCCACTCCATTGTTTACTCATTTCAGTTAATTTCCTGTTCCCCTTGTTCCACTGGGCTCCTTGATTAGAGCACATGATCCTCATTTCAACCGGCAGCATAGAAACACCGGTTACATTTATTCGCTGCTGGCTCGTCACCTCAGCAGTGCGGCTATGCTTTTTCCGAGCCACCAAGAATAAGAGTCCGTCCTCCGAGCCTCCAAGAATAGGAGACCGTCTTACTTTCCGCCAAGAATAAGCGACCGTCTTCCTGAGCTTCTCCGTGTCAAGATTCATACTGTTTGTTTCTGTAGTCCTTTGCTCGGCTGAGTATTGCTGGCTGTTTGCCTCAGGTCTGAACCATACGAATTGTCTGCCGTTGTTTTGTTCTGTCGAGTCGGACTCCCAGTCCAAGTCAAGGCTCGGAGTCCCAGTCGAAGTCAAAGTTCCGAGTTCCAGTCCAAGTCAAAGCTCCGAGTCACAGACCCAGTCCACGTCAAGTCTCCGAATCCGAGTCCCAGTCCAAGACAAGGCTCCGTCCCAATTACTGTCCCAGTACTGGCTCTGAGTTCCAGCCAAGTCCAATTATTGTCTCTGTGTTCCAGTCAATTCGAAGCTGTGGCTCTGTGTTCCAGTCAAGTCTAGGTCCTGGCTCTGTGTTCCAGTCGTTCTAGTCAAGTCCAATTCCCGGCTCCGAGTCCATATCATGTCCAAGTCTGTCTCCGTGTCAAGTCTCCGTCCCTGTGTCTTGCACTTGGGTCCGCCTCCAGTCGCACATTGCAACATTATATTTACAACCGCCTTGGCACACCACAATTCCTGTACCCTACCATCTTTTTCTCTGTCTTATTGGAACATACCTACGTAGAACCCCACGCAAATATCCCCTGAATATTTGTGTCATTTTTTCCATATGTTTCCCTGACAACATCTGTTTCCGATTTATGATTCAAAGTTCCTGCCTGATAGCCTCATATTTCACATTACTTCAATTAAACATTACCTTGACTTGTCTGTTCCTATCTCTATCCAAGGACATGGTAAAGGAGATATAATTGTGATCATTATCTCCAAAATGCTCTCCTACTATGAGACTTGACACCTAACCAGTTTCATTTCCCAATACCAGATCAATTATAGTTTCGCCCCTTGTAGGCTTATCATCATATTGTGTCAGGAAACCTTTCTGAACACACCTAACAAACTTCACCCCCTCTAACCTCTTCACTCCACGGAGATCCCAATCTATATTTGGGAAATTAAGATCTCCCACCACAACAATCCTATTATTATGAATCCTTTCCAGAGCCTGTTTCCCTGTTTGCTCCTCGATCTCCCTGTTACTATTAAAGAAAGAAATAAAAAAGGAACATCCAGTAGAGTTATTGACCCCTTTCTATTCCTAACTTGAACCCACAGAGATTTGGCAGACAACAACTTCATGACTTCCTCCTTTTCTGCAGGTGCGAAGCAATCTCTGATCACTAGTGGCTCGCACCCACCTCTTTTGCCACCCCCCCCCCCGTCATTTCGGAAACATCTAAAGATGATACTTGAATTAGCCATTCCTACTCCTGCACCATCCAAGTCTCTCTAATGGCCACAACTTCATAGATCCGTGCTGATCCATGATCTAATCTCGTCTGCATTAGTCATAATACTTTTCGCAGTAAAATGGAAACATCTCAAACTATCGGTCTGAATACATAACTTCTCTATTAGCTGCCTATACTTTCTTTCGCCCTGTCTACAAGCTTTCTCTATTTGTGAGCCAACCTCCTTTTCCTCCGTCACTTGCGTTCGATTCCCACCCCCCCAACACTTCCAGTTAAAAATCTTTCCCAATAGGCTGTGCAAACCTCCCCACCGGGATACTGGTCCCCTAAGATTTAAGTGCAAATCGTTCTTTTGTACAGGACACACACACACACCTGCCTCAAAGAGTTCCCAACGATCCAAAAATCTGAACCCCTGAACCCTGCTACAGTACCTCTGCCACACATTTATTTCACCTCACTCTATTCCTATACTCACTGTCATGTTTCATTATCACAGATTGTATCTAGCAAATGTTGAGGAGAAGATACAGTGCCTTCTAAAAGTATTCAGTTTCCGACACTTTGTTGACGTCAATGAGTGTGACTTTGATGATTTTTTCAGATAATTCTTACTTATTTTCACAGTAGAGCCCAAATACAAAGAAAATTGTAAAGTATTTAAACCTAAAAAAAATCAAAAGCTGAAGTGTTATCAGTTCAACCGTATTCATACCTGTTTGCTCATAACCTCGTTGAAACACCTCTCGCAGCTATTACAGCCAGTAGTTATTTTGGAATAATCGCTATGAGATTTTCCCAACGTGAAGAAGGAAGACTTGCCCATTTCTCCTGCAAATTTGCTCAAGCTATTTCAGGTTATTTAGGGAAAGCTGGTGTACAGCAATCCTGAGGTCTCATCAGCTATATTCGATTATCTTTACCGACAAGTGTAAGGTTTTATTTTTAGCCAGAAATTCTTCCTTGCAATTCTTCAATAAAAACATTATTTTTGAAACGTCTTCGATATTGTGGAGCCATAAATGTCATTTTCTTGGGTAACTTCTGCAGGTCAATCAGAGTGATTGTTAGTGTCACAGTAACTTCACTTACATTGTGCTAAATGGTCAGAGTGACCTAGGTAGTGCTACTGTGGTTTCATATTTTTACACTTTTCTTAAAATGGATTGCACTGAGCTCCAAGGTATGTTCAGCGCATTTGAAATATTCTTGTACTGCTCCCGATATTTGTGCTTCTCAATCATTATTTTCCAGAATTGCCTTGAATGTTTTTTTTCATCTCCATTAAGATTTGGTCATTTGAAAATCTACTATACTGCAGGGCCTTACGCAGAAAGCGGTTATTGGTTCTTTAGAATTCATTTCAAACAGGAGATCCTCTAATTTTCTGCACCAAGAAATTGGGCGATTTGGTAAGGTAATTCAGTTTATTTCAGCTGAGGAAGTTTAGTGTAACAATTACAAAAAGCTGCACAATGTTGCTCTTTTTCATTTTAGTGAATTGTTCACAGGTTTTCTAATTTTAATTTTGATTTGACATAATGCACAATGTTTTGAAATGTATTTTAAACTTTGAAAGTGACCCAGTAAAATTTGAAAATTGTTGTTGTGGCTAAATAATTTTCAAGTCACTGACCCTACAGGTAAACCTACATGGGAAAGTAAGAGCCATTTGCAAGTGAAGTAGTGAGAGTTCTGATTCATTGTACAGTACAGCTGTAAGGAGGAAAAGAAAAATTGGCATGTCCTGGGAATCCTACCTGAATTTCAACGGATGTTGAAAGACTGACTGAAATAATAGGAAGCATCTGGTACGGAAAGAGCACTGAAGACTGCAGGGTCATTCAATAGCATCAAGACTGTACAGGGAGATTGAAAGCAGGAACCAGGATGACAACACAAGTCACAAACTATCAGTGGCAAATCGGAGTAAATGAATGATCAATAATAATAATTATATAAATATAGTAATAAGTGCTTTATGTTTCTGAAGAACAACAGGATAGCTAGGCAATGTGTAGGGCCTGTTAATGACCACGGTGACCATCTATGGATGGGGCCAGAGGAGGTGGGCAGTGCCTGAAGCGAATAGTTCATATCTGTATTTACCGATGAGAAAGGCATTGTGGTTGGAGGTTTAATTTTCTGCAACGAAATTCCATACCACATTAATATCTCCACTAAATGTCTTAGTAGGGATAAAATGCTGGCAGTTTCCGGGCCTGATAATACGTATCACTGGCTGTATTTGGAGACAATGAAGGAGATTATGAGGGCGATAGATAGAGTTGACGTGGATAGGCTTTTATTTTCCATTGAGAGTAGGGGAGATTCAAACAAGAGGACATGAGTTGAGAGTTGGGGGGCAAAGGTTTAGGGGTAACACGAAGGGAGACTTCTTTAGTCAGAGAGTGGTAGCTGTGTGGAACGAGCTTCCAGTAGAAGTGGTAGAGGCAGGTTCGATATTGTCATTTAAAAAAAAGGATAGTTATATGGACAGGAAAGCAATGGAGGGTTATGGGCTGAGTGCAGGTCGGTGGGACAAGATGAGAGTAAGCGTTCGGCAAAGATTAGAAGGGACGAGATGGCCTGATTCCATGCTGTAATTCTTATATAATTGTTATATATGGTTATATTCCGAAAACCTACTGTAGATATTTAAATCATCAACGTCACATGGAATTTAATGTCGATAACTGTCAGACAATATGTTATGGACAGTTAAATAAGGATAGAACACATCGTGAATATTGGGGCCTTGAGGAGTACTGATGAATTAAGGCGTAGAAAATAAGACATAGAAGCAGAATTCGACCATTTGGTACATCGTGTTTGCTTCGCTATTTTATCATGGCGAGTTTATTATCTCACTCAAGCCCATTTTCCTGCCTTCTTCCTATAACCTTTGAGACCCTTATTAATCAACAAGCTTTCACCTCCACTTCAAATGTATTCAATGACCTGGCCTCCACAATCTCCTTTGGCATTGAAAGCTATGTTAGCATCTCTCCTATATGTTACACGTTACATCCCCAGGATCATTCTCATGAAACTCCTCTGGACCTCCCCGAATGCCTTTTCAAAATTTCTTGGATAAGGGGTTCAAAGCTGCTCACAATACTGCTTGCAGTCTGTCCAGTGCCTTACAGAGCATTAGCATTACATCTTTGCTTTTAATTTTCGTCCGCTTGAAATAAATATTTGTATTGCATTTACCTATCTCACGACCAACTCAATCTGCAAGTTAACGTTTGCGGAATCCTGCATGAAAGACTCCCACAACACTTTGCAACTCAGAATTCTAAATTTTCTCGTAATTTAGGAAATAGTCCATGCCTTTATTCCTTCTATTTTCGTATACTATATTCCATCTGACACTTTATCTGTCAAAAGCCATGTGCAATCTCGCTGCTTCCTTAACACTACATTCCCCTCCATCAGTCTTCGTATTGTCAGTAAACATAGCCACAAAGTTATCGATTCTGTCATTCAAATTATTGACATATAACGTGTACATAAGCGGTCCTGACTTTGAAACCCCAGAACACCACTAGTCATAAACAGTCCAGCTGAATATGCCCCATTTATTATAAATATTTACTTCTAAACAGTTAGTCAATCTTCTATCTATGTTAGTACTCTTAATTCAACTGATTTGTCAGGCAAGAATTCCAACAGCTTTTTCGGGCAAGATTTCCCTTTAAGGAATCCAAGCTTATCGACCTATGTTGTCATGTGCCTCCTTGAATTCTCATCTTTATTCATAGACTGCAACACTTACCAACCAATGCAGTCAGTCTAACTCACCTACAATTGCCTTTCTTTTCCCTCCATCCTTTCTGAAAGAGTGCAGGGACATTTGCCATTTTCCAGTCCTCTGGAACAATTCCAGAATTTAGTGACACTAGATCAGTCATTACTAATCACTTCACAATCACTTCAGCTACCAGGTGACCTATCTACCTTCAGACTTTTCAGCTTCACTAGCACCTTCTCATTAGTAACAGCAACTCGCACACTTCTGCTCTCTGATTCTCTCGATATTCAGGCATTCTGCTGCTGTCTTCCATGTTGACGAATGCCACAAAATAGTCATTGAGTTCATCTGTCATGTTTTTTGTCCTGTATTGCGCCCTCTCTGGCAGCATTTTACAGTTGTGTGATATCCACTATTGCTCTTCTTGTACTCTACACGATGTATGTCTGAGAAAAATAAATTCTGGTTTTCTCTTTTATGTTACATGCCACCTGTCCCAGATATTTAATCTTTCCTATCTTTGCTGCTTTGTTTAATTTGAAATTCTGGATTAAGATGGCTGAGAGTAATGCGAAGTGGCTGGGTGCGGTATCAAAGGTATAGAAAGACCGGAGATTCAGGAAGTTCAAGTACTGGGCCAGATTCAAAAAAGTCATAGCGTTGGAGCTGAAAGCCAGGACGGGCAAGTTTAGCTCACTGTACAGTGAGGTTTACTCTTCTCTGTGGTGGACTGTAACTACACGGCTCCTGAATTGGCTGCGGTGATGACTGATTTCGTGGCTTTGACTCACTATCGAGAGCCTCAGTTCAATGTGGTACTTGTTTAACTTTATTGTCTGCGTGTCAATTTTTTCTGCATATTGGGCACTTGATGATCTTCTTTCCTTAATGGATCCTACTGAATTTCTTTGTTTTGTGCCTGCCTAGATAAAAGAAAAATCTCAAAATTGTGAAATACCCTGGTTTCCTCGGCTGCGTAAGTCGAGGGAAGACAACTTCTGGTCAGCACCCCCAATCCATTTGTAAAGGTTAGTGATATACCTGACTAGGGGAATAGACGAAGCACTCTGTTCCCTCAGTACTACATCGGCCAGCCTATCTGGGAATCTCCTAATTCTTTGAGACCTCCTTATCCCATCATCTTATTATTCATTTTCAGACAATCCTTGGGATACTTCGATGTGGCGAGGCCTCCCCCGGTTAATCACTCGTGATTTTCTGCAACTTCGATCCCTCTGACATTTGGCTAAGCTCCACTTCATACCCTTCATGGTCTAGCTGAAACCCTGCCTGTCCACAGATAGATTTCATCTGCCTCAGTGTGAGAAGGTTTTGGAATTTCTTCCTCAGTTAGTGGGAAGTTAGCAAAATGCATCATACGCTACTCACCCATTCCCTCGTAATTGGAGTTTGTATCACTTTCAGGCCGGGGCTGGTCTAATCTTTCTTGCTGCTGGTCCTTCAGACTTTTCATGTCGCCGTAGAGTCCTCTTACAATGTGTAGAGTCCACGTCAGGCACTATGACAACACGGGTCTCTTGTCCCAGAGGTAGAAGGTAGTTCCGAAGGACAATCTTGACAGGCCATTTCCATCCTCTGGCTTCAAAAGGAAAACTGGTACGTTAGGCATCTAACTCTCTATTACGTAGGGCGCAGCCGCCCGTGGTCAGCCAGCTTATGCTTCCCACGTAGCCCCAAATACCTTATTAGTACTAGGTCTGTAGACATGAGTTGGGATAACCTAACCTTTTGAACATACCTCCTCTTATTTCCATGATTCTGCTTGGCCGCGATCTCAGCTCATTCATAAGCCCTTTTAAGCTCCCTTCTCATTTCAAGCACATACTTCACATAAGTTTTCGGTGGTAGATCTTCCGCGCCAGCTGAAAACAAAGGTCGACGGGCAACCTCGACTCACGTCCAAAAATCAGATAAAATGGCGACCACCTGGTAGCTTCATTTTGTGTACAGCTGTAGCAGTCGACCAGATGTAAAATATGTTGACTACACTGGTTCTTTTTGATGATCCCCAAGTTTCCGAGCATGTCTAACAAGGTCCGATTAAACCTCTTCGGCTGGGGATCAGCCCGCGAGTGATAAGGATTAGTCCTTGACTTCTCGGTTCCGAGCATGCTCAGAAACTCATGCATGAGGCGACTCTCGAAATCTCATCCCTGATCACTATGTATCTACCTGGGATGCCCTTAATAAGTTAAATACTTCTCCGGTAACAACTTGGCCACGGTGGGCACCCTCTGATCCTTGTTATGGAAAGCTTGCGCATATCTAGCGTCGTCTGCCGAAACATTAACTGGATTAAATGTACCTTTTTTCGTAGATGATGCCTGGACTGCTGAGTTTCTCCAGCATTATGTGTGTGTTGATATCTTCCTTATCGGTTAGGGCATCAAAAGTTAGGGCGACAAGGCAGGTGTACAGGCTTGACTGGGATCCAGACCCGTTCAAAGTTCCAACAATGGCAAGCAGACTCGATGGGCTGCTCAGCTGTCTTATGGAATTATGTTCTTATCCCTTAATACCGTTGATTATTTTAGCCAGCATTATCGTTTACTTTAAGGTGACTATTTCGTCACCGATGTCATCTTAAGAGCTTCAGGCTTGTCCGGGATCCATTACTAAT
>NC_133124.1:158347848-158402848 GCF_048418815.1 Hemitrygon akajei | reverse complement strand
AGTCCTGAGGTAATGAGGGCACGGCTTCTTTTTAAACCGCTGATGTCTGAATGTTATGAGAAAAATTTAAAACCAGCGCTCTTATACCCTGCGAAGCTCAGAATCGGTCCACCGAACGCTTCTCGCCGGGTTTTTCTTTCTACATTTGAAGCGAGAAGTTTTCTGAATGAGAACTTCCCTACTGCTACGGGCTATCAGGCCGAATGAATGAGTGATTTCGATTCTGTAAGATGGTTTTTGATCCTCCAAACCAGATTTTGTTTCTGGTTGTTGGTGTAGGTTTACTCTACGCTTTATACTCAAGTTAAAGCGTTCTTTCGACATATTAATCGTTTTGTTTTACACACTTTAACCATTATACTGTGTCGCTGACGATTTTCTGTTCCTTCGAAGGTGTATTTTTAATCCTTCGAAGGTGAATACATTTTTATGAAGATGGTGGTTTTTTGATAAAACATTTTTGGTGTTTTTTAAGATGGCGCTATTTTTTTTTTCTCTTGTCTTCTTCCTACAATGCATCGCTTATCACAGTTTAATTTTCTTTTTTGGTTTGTTTGGGTTTTAACCCGATTTATAAGTTTTTAGCGATTATATTTTCTTTGTTTTTTTTTCTACTACCAATTATATTAAGAAGTTTGGTTCTAGTATAGTGAGCATAATTTTTAAAGTTTGGGTGTTTTTTGTTATATATATATATATCCTTTATATATGGAGTGGTCTTTCGCTGATATGTGGGTAGGGTTAGTTTCATTTTTGCTTTTTCCCGGCCTTTTTTTGGCCCTGTTTTTTTTTCTCTTTCTTGAGTGGGAGAGGGGTGGTCATTTTTCTAATTCTATATCTTTTCTATCAGTTTTTTTTTAGTTTTTCCATTTGGGCTGATTTTGAACTACAAATATGTCCGCGATGTCGTCACTTCCGGGTCCGCTTTTTATTTTTGTTCTTCTTCCGGGGGCATGAGTTTGTAATTTGGTTAACCCTTGTTATACCAAAGGGTTGATTTTAGATCTATGGCTCAGACCATTAATTTTGTTTCTTGGAATACTAATGGTTTAAACCATCCGATTAAACGAAAGAAGATTGTCAACGTTATCCAAAGACTTAATGCTCATATCATTTTTGTACAAGAGACTCATGTGAGGAAGGAGGACATCTTTCGGTTTTTTAGGTTTTGGCAGGTACAACAATATCATTCGAATTCGAATGCCAAAGTAAAGGGAGTTTCAGTTTTTATTGACGCCTCTATTACATTTGTCCAACATGATATCTTTTCGGATCCGAACGGTAGATTTTTGTTAATTACGGGTTTACTTTTTAATAAAAAGTTTGCTATGGTTAATGTCTATGCTCCAAATGTGGATTGTCCTGATTTTTTAAAGTCTTTATTTACTTCTTTACCTAATCTAAATGAATATAAGTTAATAATGGGTGGTGATTTTAATTGTTGTTTAAATCCTTTGATGGACAAATCTATATCTACTCAGACTGTACCCAATAAGTCGGCCACTTGTATCAATTCGTTTTTGACTGATAGTGGAATTTTTGATATTTGGCGATTTCGGCATCGTAAGGACAAAGTGTTTTATTTTTTTCTCACATGTTTATCATTCTTATTCGAGAATTGATTATTTTTGTATTGACTCTTGTTTGATTCCTTCGGTAAATGGTTGTTATTATGATAGTATAGCTATTTCTGACCATGCTCCATTAAAACTTTCTGTTAAATTTACGGACACAGTTCATAATGCTAGACAATGGCGGTTTGATTCTACCTTATTGCAAGATCCGGACTTTATTAAATTTATAAATGAACAGATCAATTTCTTGTTCTCAACCAACTCCACAGAAGATATTTCTTACGGAACACTTTGGGACACTTTTAAAGCATATATATGTGGACAGATTATTTCTTACTCTGTTGGTCTGAGAAAACGCATAAAGAAGGAAACTCTTTTATTGGTTGATAAAATTAAAGAGATTGACAAGAAATATTTGTTTACTCCTAGTAAGGAGCTTTACTACAAAGGGTTGAACTTCAAACAGAATATAGTTTATTACTTACATCTTCGATTGAAAATCAACTGATGAAGTCCAGATCTGATTTTTATATACATAGTGATAAATCGGGTAAACTATTAGCTAGTCAATTGAAGAATGCTTTGGTTAAACGTCAAATTACTAAGATCCGTCAGCAAAATGGGGATTTGACATTTAACCATGATGAGATAAATAAATCATTTCAAGATTTTTATACGTCCCTGTATCATTCTGAATTTCCTCAGGATTGCAGTGCCATGTGTGATTATCTTGGGAAATTGAATTTCCCAAGATTATCGCCAGATGATCTTTCAATATTGGAAACTCCTATGACTGATGCAGAAATCAAAGGGGTTATTTCTTCCATGAATTCAGGGAAAGCCACTGGTCCGGATGGGTATACAGCAGAATTTTAAAAATGTTTTTCTACTACTCTCTCTCCTTGGTTATATAAGGTTTTTGAAGAAGCAATTAGATTGGGTAATTTGCCACAATCTTTTTATAGAGCTTCTATTTCTTTAATATTGAAGAAAGATAAAGACCCTACTGATTGTGCATCCTATAGACCAATATCCTTACTGAATGTAGATTCCAAGATTTTTTCCAAGTTACTTGCATCCAGATTGGAGAAGGTATTACCCCAAATTATTTCGGAGGATCAAACCGGTTTTATTAAAAATCGTTATTCTTTTTTTAATGTTAGGAGGTTATTGAATATTGTGTATACTCCTTCACATAATATTTCAGTATGTGTTATTTCATTAGATGCGGAGAAAGCATTTGATAGATTTGAATGGCCATACTTATTTAATGTGTTGGAGAAGTTTGATTTTAGTCCGACATTCATTTCCTGGATTAAACTGATTTATCATACCCCAGTAGCCTCGGTGTTTACTAATAATCAAAGATCTTCCTTTTTTCGTTTATTTCGGTGCACTAGACAAGGCTGCCCTCTTACTCCACTATTATTTGATATTGCTTTAGAACCCTTGGCAAATGCTATCAGAGAATCACAGGATATTCTTGGTATTAATCGTGTGACAGATATTCATAAGTTATCTTTGTATGCAGATGATTTATTGTTATTTATTTCCAATCCTGAGAAATCTATTCCTGTAGTTTTATCATTGTTGGCTCAATTTAGTGATTTTTCTGGGTATAAGTTAAATCTTAATAAGAGTGAATTGTTTCCTTTAAATAGACAGGTCCCAATTTATGGAAACTTACCTTTTAAATTAGTTAATGATTCTTTTATTTACTTAGGGATAAAAATGACAAAAAACCACAAAGACTTATTTAAGGTTAATTTTTTACCCTTAATTGATTAGATTAAATGCTTGTTTACTAAGTGGTCACCATTATCTCTATCTCTGATAGCTCGAGTTAACACTATTAAGATGGTTATTTTACCTACGTTCTTATATATCTTTCAACCGGTTCCAATTTTTATTCCGAAAGCTTTTTTTTTTACTAATGTTGATTCAAAAATTTCCTCATATATTTGGCAGAATAAAAATCCTAGGTTAGGTAAAATATACTTACAGAAGGCAAAGAAGCAAGGTGGATTAGCATTGCCTAATTTTAGATTTTATTATTGGGCAGTTAATATCAGATATTTGATATGTTGCTTGAAAGATTGGGATGGATCTTTTAGCCCTCATTGGGTGAGCCTGGAAATTAAATCGGTACCAGATTTTGCACTGGGTCCTATTTTGGGGGCTTCTCTCCCTTTTGCTCTTTCTGAATTGCCGAAACGAATTGACAACCCGATAGTTAAACATACTTTACGTATATGGTTTCAATTTCGGAAATTTTTTGGGTTGACTCAGTTTGTTTCAAATATTCCTATTGTATCCAATTGTTTTTTCCACCCATCAATTATAGACCAAGCTTATTTGGTTTGGAAGACTAAAGGATTACTACAATCTTCTGACTTATTTTTGGATAATTGTTTCATGTCTTTTGAGCAGTTATCTAATAAATATAATTTGCCTAGATTTCATTTTTTTTAGATATTTACAGATTAGGAATTTTTGTAAAATACTGTACTTCCGACTTTTCCAAACTTTGTGTCTTCAGGCACTTTGGAGAAGTTGTTTGAATTAAACCCCTTTCAGAAAGGGCTTATATCAAAACTTTATAATATAATTATGAAGATACGTTCAGAGACCCTTTATAAGATAAAAAACATGATTGGGAAAGAGAGCTCAACATTATTATTCCTATAGAGAACTGGGATAAAATTCTTCAATTAGTTAATATGTCATCTATATGTGCTAAACATTCATTAATACAGTTTAAAGTTGTACACAGGGCTCATATGTCCAAGGATAAATTGGCTCATTTTTATTCCTATATAAATCCTATTTGTGATAGATGTCAATCTGAAATAGCGTCTCTAACTCATATGTTCTGGTCGTGTCCGCTTTTGAAAAAATGTTGGAAAGATATTTTTGATATTATCTCTGCGGTATTGAACATTGATTTACAACCCCATCCTATTACCGCAATTTTTGGTTTAGCAATGATGGACTCACTTCATTTATCTGCTTCCGCTTGTCGAATGATTGCATTTCTTACACTAATGGCTAGAAGATCTATTTTGTTGAATTGGAAGGAAATTAATCCTCCTACTGTATTTCATTGGCTTTCTCAAACTATGCTATGTTTAAATTTAGAAAAAAATAGAAATGGTGTATTTGACACTTCTACTAAATTTGAAAAGATATGGAGACCATTTATTCAATATTTTCATATGATGTAATAGGACCCTGTTCCAGGCCCATTTGATTTTCCAGTTTTGATTGCATATATGTCAAGAGGATCGGAGTTGACGACACTGATGATTTTGTATTTTTGTGAGATATTATAAACAGCCCTTTTTTTCTCTTTTTTTATTTTTTCTTTTTCTCTTGTTTTTGTTTTTTTTTTCTCTTCTATTAGTTATTAGATTTTTAGATTAGTTTTTTGCATAATGACTTTTCTTTTTTATTTTATATTATGATACACTTAGGTTTGTCTTGTCTATTTTGTATATTGTATCATTTACGATGTGGGAATACTCATTTATACTGTAATCATTGCTCTTGTAATATTTTATAGTTAGTTGAAATATGTTTGCGTGTAATCTCATTATCTATGTATCAATTTTATTCTGTTGTTATTAATAATGATCATAAAAAGATGGAAAAGAAGGAGTTGTGCCCTTGTGGCAAATGCGGTGCAGGTGAGCTCGGAACTGCGAGAATATATTTTACATATACAACGCAGAATATAGCCATTAGAAATATAAATGGAGGGCGAGAGAGACGGGGGATGTGACAGCCTTTGAAATGGATTGCGACTCAAGTGACAATGAGGTGGCTGGAGATTTGAATGAATTCGGAGATAAAGGAGGAAGGAATCGGACAGCGCGGTGAGTACCTGTAATGAAGGAGCAGGTGGTGTAGGAGATTAAAAAGCACGGAATGGAGATCGAAAGTGGAAAGGTCATTGGAGAGCGTCTGTGGAGCGGGAAATACTGTCCGTTTTTTGTGGTTTTATCTTATCGGGGCAAACAGGGACAGAGACATCACCAGAGAGACAAGGAGAGGACAGTTCTGCCGGTGTAAAATAAAGAATTATATTCATCCCCGATCGTCCCCAGCTGTCGATTTGGAAGATGAGATGCTTTTTCTCTCATTTGTGCTCCGCTACGTATGCATTATAGGGGGGAGTTGGAGGTGGGGCTTTAGGGTTCAAACATTTAATTGCCGTTAATTCCTTTTGGTAATAACCTGTTTTCGTGGATGTTTGCGAAGAATGTTCGGATATATACTGTATACATTGAATGCACCTATTGAAAGCTATTGAAAGCGATGACAGTGGAGAAAACCATAGTCAGTGATTTGAGCCCGAATGTTGGTTGAATAGGAATTCACGTGTAATAAAACAGGGAGCTCGGCATCAACCACGTAGACCGTGCGCCAATATTCAGTAGTCCGAGCACCAAAACGTAGTTGTTTTTTTTTTCTCTCTCTCTTTCGCCAAAATAGTGGAGAGATTATTGTGAATGCTTACATCATTGCGAATGATTTAGGTATACGAATAAATCGCTACGTTAATTACAATCATGAAAATCAAACGAATAAAGTCAACATCCAACGCCAACTTACGCTTAAATTTACATTTCCACTAAATCTATAGATTTCATATTGGATGCATCTGATATGGAGAAATTGTTTCACTACTGACACAGGTGTGCAGCTAATAATTTTTGAATCTTCTGTGCGAAGCAACTCTTCCGGTTCCGCTTCAAGGAGAGATTGACAGATTCTCCACTGACATCTGAAGTATTCTATATTCGACAACTTCCTGGTGAAACCCTACTGCATCAATTCCAATGCAGTCACATCCTTTACTGATGGGGAACAGAACAGAAGCTGAGATATTTTAATCGGACCAATATTATATTCAATTGCATCATGACCTTCTCCATCAGTGAAGGCAGGTACTCGGAATGAATTGAGCACCATGTTATCAGTCTACACTGAATCATTGAATTTTGAAATTGCATTTCCTTGTCTGTCTCTACTTCATCACTCTCCAGAGCACTCCACTCTTTGTGAATATCTGAGCCGTACTCATCCATGGAACGTGCTCAACAAGCAACTTAATATTGACCACTGTCTGCCCTTCGAGGCCCTCTGACAAAGTGATCAATTTCATCCCATAACTGACGACGGACTGGCTTATTACGGCAACGAATATCTAGACACAGTGAACGGCTCCTCCTGTGTTCTTTTCAGTTCAGACTGTTGAATACATTAGTACATCGGGCAGTACAACGTAATAAACAGAATATATAATGTTCTGTTCTATTTCCACTGAAAGTGCAGTTCAAATTGTCAAGTAAGTAAATACCACTATCTACCTCATTGTCAACAACGTTACCAATTTAGTACATCAGATAAAATATTTGCTGTACAAATATAGTAAATCCGGGTGTTATTTCGGTGTAAGCATTTGCACAAATTTGAGGGTCATGTGAACTGTGGTTGAATTTCTGTGCTTCATACTGTTGCGAACATGATAGGAGCCGGTTTACTATGAATGGGACTGCAACTATGTTACGCAAATACCAAATTCTGGAGGACTTCAGTAGGTCACACACATTATGAAATGAATGAACAGTCGACGTTTTGGGCAGCGACTCTTCAAATGAAGAGGGCAGATGCAGCGTAAAACGGTTCAGAAGGCGGATATGCTAGAATCTTAGGTTAGGGGGCGAAGTAAGCGACTGCGAGGTGATAACTGTGAAAGGGCAAGGGCTGGGAACAATGAATCTGATGGGAAAAGAGAGTGGTACATAGAAGAAAGGGAACGAGTTGGCGACCAGGAGCAGGGCATAGGCAGGTGGCAGGTGTCGGGAAGAGTGAGAGCACAGAATGGTGAATTGAAGATGAGGGAAAGGAGAGGGGTAAAGGACAGAAGATAGTGATATCGCTCTGCATGCCATAATATTGGATGTTGTGGATGTATAACGGTGTTTGGGGTGTCAGGGAGTGGTTGTACCTCTGGTAGGGGGGCATGTCGCGACCTTTACAGGTTCGTTGTCCATCTTTGGTCCCACCTGCCACTCAGCTCTCACTTGTGGCTCCCCGTAGCTGTTTGCATGCGACAGCGGCCACACAACAGCTTCGAGAAGCCGGCTAAACTAGGTGACGGAGGCCGACTGGTCTCAAACCCTCGGTGAGAAAGGGAGTTGTCTATCCCAGCATGTGAAGGCAGACTCTGGTGGATTGAGCGGGTGAGACCAATGGAAGGTCCAACGGTCAGGAAGGCGGTCTCTGCAAGCGTCGTGGAACGCGTAGCGCACGACAAGACACAGAAGATGTCCTGGTCATCCACTGCGCCCAGCCCCATCTCCAGCCATCTCCACTCTTGTCTTGCCATTGGATCCAGATGGGAATTGGAAAGACACATTGAGACTGACGCTGCGTAACTCTCCCTCACTGTAATTCAAATCACGCGCTAGTCTCGACTCTATGAAAGCCGTAGTGGGATCAGCACTGGATCTTGGGGCGAGAGGTTCCGAGTTCGAATCCGGACGGCTTCTGTGCACACTTTCCATCCGTGCTGGGTTGAGCGTCGAGCTAGCAACTCGATCTCGAAAAAAGTACTAAAGCTGTCGATGTGATCATCCATGTCAATGGCCGAATACATATTGGATGTTACCTAGACGGACTGTAAGGTGCTACTGAGAGTGGCTTCATCATAGGGCTAGAAGAGGCCATGGACCCAAGTTTTGAACCGGGAAAGAGAATTAGAATTGAAATGCTTGGCCACTGAGAAATACTTTTTTTGCGCAGCCCAGGGTTTAAACTAGATTTGCGGGGAGCCAGGATCCAGAGTGCCAGATTAGATAGAGGAACGGAGGTAAAAATAAATGGTGTTAGTAGATCAATCAAAGTCATAAATAGTAAGGTTGTGTGTAGTGGTAACAATCTTCTGAGGTGTGTATATTTCAATGCAAGGATTATTGTGGGAAAGGCAGACGAGCTGAGGACCTGGATTGACATGTGGAATTATGGCATCATAGCCATTACTGAAACTTGGCTACAGGAGGGGCAGGACTAGCTGATCAATGTTCCAGGGTTCCGATGTTTCAGGCTTGATAGAGGCATAGGGATGAATGGTGGAGGGTGGTGGCTATGCTAGTCAGGGAAAATATTACAGCAGTGCTTCGGCAGGAATGATTACAGGGCTTGTCTACGGAGTCCATATGGGTGGAGCTGAGAAACAGGAAAGGTATGACCACATTAATAGGGTTGTATTAATGACCACCCAATTGTCAGCGAGATATGGAGGAACAAATCTGCAGAGAGATAACAGACAACTGCAGGAGACCGAAAATTGTGATGTAGGGCATTTTAATTTTCCTCACATTGATTGGGATTCCCATACCGTTAAAGGTTGAGATGGATTAGAGTTTGTGAAATGTGTTCAGAAAAGTTTACTAAATGAATATATAGATATACCAACTAGAGAGGATGCAATATTATGTCTCCTATTAGAAAATAAGTTAGGGCAGGTGACGGAAGTGTGTGTAGGGGAACACTTTGGTTTCAGTGATCATAGCGTCATTAGTTTCAACTTGATCATGTAAAAAGATAGATCTGGTACTCGGGTTGACGTTCTAAGCTGGAAAAAAGGCCAAATTTGTAGAAATGAGGAAGGATCTAAAAAGCGTAGATAGGGACAAGTTGTTCTTTGGCAAGGATGTGATTGGTAAGTGGGAGGCCTTCAAAGGAGAAATTCTGAGAGTGCAGAGTTTGTATGTTCCTGTCAGGGTTAAAGACAAAACGATTAAGAATAAGGAACCTTGGATCTCGAGGGATATTGGAACTCTGATAAAGAAGAAGAGAGAGATGTATAACATGTATAGGCAACAGGGAGAAAATAAGATGCTTGGGGAGTATAAAAAGAGTAAGCAAATACTTAAAAAAGAAATCAGGAGGGCTAAAAGAAGACATGAGGTTGCTTTGGCAGTCAGGGTGAAGAATAATCCTAAGAGCTTCTGCAGGTATGTTAAGAGCAAAAGAATAGTAAGGAATAAAATTGGTCCTCTTGAAGATCAGAGTGGTCGGCTATGTATGGAACCAAAAGAAATGGGAGAGATATTAAATGTTTTTTTTTGTATCTGTATTTACTATGGAAACTGGAATAGAGTCTATGGAAACAAGGCAAAACAAGTAGAGAGGTCATGGAACGTATACAGATTAAAGAGGAGGAGGTGCTTGCTGTCTTGAGGCAAATCAGAGTAGATAAATCCCCAGGACCTGACAGGGTATTTCCTCGGACCTTGAGGGAGACTAGTTTTGAAATTGCAGGGACCCTGGCAGAAATATTTAAAATATCCACTGGTCAGGTGCCGGAGGTTTGGTTGATAGCTCATGTAGTTCCGTTGTTCAAAAAAGGCTCAAGAAGTAAATCGGGAAATTATAGGCCGGTAAATTTGACATCGGTATTAGGTAAATTATTGGAAGGAAAACTAAGAGATATGATTTACAATTATTTTGATAGACAGGGACTTATTAGAAACAGTCAGCAAGGCTTTGTGAGTGGTAGGTCATGTTTAACTAATCGATTAGAGTTTTTCGAGGAAGTTACCAGGAAAGTGGATGAAGGGAAGGTAGTGGATGTTGTATACATGGACTTCGGTAAGGCCTTTAACAAGGTCCCGCATGGAAGGTTAGTTAGGAAGATTCAATCGCTAGGTATACATGGAGAGATAGTAAATTGGATTAGACATTGGCTCAATGGAAGAAGCCAGAGAGTGGAAGTGGAGGATTGCGACTCTGAGTGGAGGCCTGTGACTAGTGGGGTGAAACAGGGATCAGTGCTGGGTCCGTTGTTATTTGTCATCTATATCAATGATCTGGATGATTATGCGGCAAATTGGATCAGCAGATTTGCTGATGATATAAAGCTTGGAGGTGTAGTGGACAGTGAGGAAGGTTTTCAAAGCCTGCAGAGGGATTTGGACCAGTTGGAGGAACGGGTTGAAAAATGGCAAATGGCGTTTAATGCGGACAAGTGTGAGGTATTGCACTTCGGAAGGTCAAACTAAGGTAGAACATACAAGGTAAATGGAAGGACACTGAGGAGTGCAGTAGAACAGAGAGATCTGGGAGTACATATACATATTTCCTTAAAAGTGGCGTCACAAGTAGATAGGGTTTTAAAGAGAGCTTTTGTACATTGGCCTTTATAAATCAAAGTATTGAGTATTCATCCCTCACTCATCCCCCAATCACTGCAATCACCTCCCCACCATCTCTGCCCAGCCCCCCTGGATCACAGCTTAGAATCAGCGAAGGAGAAGTATGGCGACTGTTCCAGCGACTTAAGACCCGAAAATCTCCAGGCCCAGATGGGGTCTCCCCCTCCTGTCTACGAGCCTGTGCTGATCAGCTGGCTCGCATCTTCACTCAGCTCTTTAACAGATCTCTGGAGCTGAGTGAGGTTCCGACTTGCTTCAAGCGCTCTACCATCATCCCGGTCCCCAGGAAACCCACCATCACAGTACTGAACGACTACAGACCTATCGCACTGACATCTGTAGTCATGAAATCCTTTGAACGCTTGGTGTTGAACCACCTGAAGACCCTCACCAGCAGCCTGCTGGATCCCCTGCAGTTTGCCTACCGGGCAAATAGGTCAGTAGACGATGCAGTCAACCTGGGACTGCACTATATCCTGCAACATCTGGATCGTCCTGGGACCTATGCTCGGATGCTGTTTGTGGATTTCAGTTCGGCGATTAACACCATCGTCCCTCTTACCCTCTGCTCCAGATTGTCTCACCTTGCTGTGCCACCTGACCTCTGCGATTGGATAAGCAGCTTCCTGGCCAACAGAAGTCAGCATGTAAGGATGGGACAGGTCACCTCGGATATTCGAATCACCAACACCGGCGCCCCCCGGTGGTGTGTCCTCTCTCCACTGCTGTTCTCCCTCTACACCAGTGACTGCACCTCCTCCAACCCCTATGTGAAGCTTTTGAAGTTTGAAGACGACACTACCGTCATCGGACTCATCCAGAATAGTGATGAGTCTGCATCTCGACAGCAGGTGGACCAACTGGCGCTCTGGTGCAGTCGGAACAATCTGGAGCTGAACACGCTCAAGACAAAGGAGATTATAGTGGATTTCAGGAGACATTCCCCCGCTATGTCTCCCCTCACAGTCCTCAGCAGCCCTGTGTCCACCGTAGAGAACTTCAGGTTCCTGGGAACCACCATCTCTCAGGATCTGAAGTGGGAGCAGAACATCAGCTCCATCCTGAAGAAAGCCCAGCAGCGGATGTATTTCCTGCGGCTCTTGAGGAAATACGGTCTGCCTCAGGAATTGCTGCTGCAGTTCTACACTGCAGTCATTGAGTCTGTCCTGTGCACCTCCATCATTGTGTGGTTTGGAGCCGCCAACAAGCAGGATAGAACCAGACTACAGCGCACAGTGAGGACTGCCGAGCGCATCATTGGAGCCTCCCTGCCCTCTATTGTGGACCTGTGCTCTTCCAGGTTGAAGAAGAGGGCGGCCAACATCATAAAGGACTCCTCCCATCCTGCGCACGGAGTGTTTGATCTGCTTCCGTCTGGTAGGCGCTTCAGATCCCTCCAGACTAAGACTAATAGGCACTGGAGAAGTTTTATTCCCTACTGCGGTCACTTTGCTGAACAGTTAACTGCCGGTTAACTGTCGGCTAACTATTACTTGGATTGCACTACCTGTATGTATAATCTATATTTTCATTTATATTTATCATTATTATTGTTATGAGCAGAGAGACAACATCTGCCGGAAGTAAATTCCTTGTATGTGCATAGATACTTGGCGATTAAAGTCTGATTCTGATTCTGATAAGAGTTGGAATGTAATGGTGAGGTTGTATAAGACATTGGTGAGACCGAATTTCGAGTATTGTGTGCGGTTTTGGTCACCTACGTACAGGAAGGATATTAATAAGGTTGAAAGAGTGCAGAGAAGGTTTACAAGGATGTTGCCGGAACTTGAGAAACTGAGTTACAGAGAAAGTTTGAATAGGTTAGGACTTTATTCCCTGGAGCGTAGGAGATTGAAGGGTAATTTGATAGAGGTGTATGTAATTATGATGCGTATAGATAGAGTGAATGCAAGCAAGCTTTTGCTACTGAGGCCAGGGGAGAAAAAAAACAGAGGCCATGGGTTAAGGATTAAAGTGGAAAAGTTTAAAGGGAACATGAAGGGAGGTTTCTTCATGCAGAGAGTGTTGGGAGTGTTGAATGAGCTGCCAACGGAAGTGGTGAATGCTGACTTACTTCTGACATTAAAAAAAAAACTTGGACAGGTATATGGACGAGAGGGGTTTGGAGGGATATGGCCCAGCTGCACGTCAGTGCGACTAGGCAGAAAAATGGCAGCCAAGAAGGGCCAAAAGTCCTGTTTCTGTGCTCTAATGTTCTATGGTTTTATGGTTCAGACTCGTTGGGCCGAAGAGCCTACATCTGATCCTAAAGCATATGGTCTTATGGACTCTTCACGTAATAGAGGTGCTCGACGAATGGTTGAATCATTTGAAGGGGTGTCTGGGACAGAAACGTCGACAGTTTATTCATTTGCATAGATGCGCCTGTATTGCTGAGTTCCACCAGAATTTTGTGTGTGTTGCAAATACGTGTTCAACGGTTTACATGTGTTCAGTATTTTCGTAAGCCTGGTTGCTACATTATTTTAAGGCTTTTCACTATATTACAGGAATGTACAAACAACATTGTTTGAATATCTTTACTGCAAGACCTATAACAGAGACGATCTCAGTGAAAAAGAGCTTTGGAGCTTTGGCAATAGTCTTTGGACTCGTTCCGTTACCGACACCGTTGTGATGCCGGTGTATCAGAGAGTGTGGCGCCGACATTGTGACAGAGCTATGTGTTCGTTCAGAAGTTTTCAATAACAGTTTAGAATGGACACCACATGAACAAATATAGCAATTATGAAACCGGGAGTTGAGCCTGAGAGTGTTTCTCAACAGCATTCAGTAATTTTTAGAATCGACGTTTTTCCTTCTTTGAGATTTATCAATTTCGCGTCTGGTTATCAATACCTCATCACAACTGTGAATTTAATGGAGTGACATCATGTTTATTTTTACCCCAGCTCTTGGAATACACGTCAGCCGTGTGTAGTACTGTATTGAACATTCAGTGTGCAGGAGCGAGTATAAATGATTTACCGTGGTGATTCATCAGCTCAGAATTTCTTCAGTGAAATTGCAGCTGGAAGACAGGCTGAATCTCACTCAGCATGCTGGAAACATTTTACCGCCTGAGAAAGATATATCTCATGATCATTGGGGTTATTGGTGTGCCTGGTAAGAAAATGGGCGGCTTAACATTTGCACCTGTGTGCGCGGTCTGTGGACTCGTTCAGTTACCGACAGTGTTGTGAGGCCGATGTACCATGAGTGTGGTGCAAGCATTGTGACAAAACTCTGTGTTCGTTCGGAAGTTCCACTGTTGTTCGGTCCGTGACCTTGGCTGAAAATAAGTCGGCAGTTATAACAGATGTAGAGTGGACGATCGGAGAAATTGATTCATTTTGAGGATTAATGGCAGGCAGATTTGATTTATCAATGCGAAGCCACTGGTGCTCCAGCGGCACCTTTAAGGGCAACGTGTTGCTATTCTGTATCTATAGAACAATATGCTTTAAATTGGAGTTGAAAGCTATGACAAAGAAGAGAGAATCAGATACTGGAAATCTGAGAAATACACGCAAAATGCTGGAGGACCGAAAAGTCGGCTGTACTTTCATCCACAGATGCTGCCTGGCATGCTGAGTTGCTACAGCATTTTGTGTGTGTTGAAAGGCATGGCGCAGTGGCTTAAGGAACTGCTGCGTTTGAAAGTAATGTGCGAAGCGGATCGCCAGTGGGATGGACAGGAGAATGTTAGATATCTGCTTTGGGTTATACCATTAGGCGTTTCCAAAAGTCAGATAATGCGTTTTCGTGTACCAGCCCTCATTAAACGTGAAGTGAAGAGAAATTTAAGAGCCATCCCAACGATTTCAGTTTGCGGTCATACGGGATAAAATTCATGCGATACTCCACTCTGGAACAAAAAGCCTTAGAAACATAGAAACATAGAAAACCTACAGCACAATGCAGGCTTTTTGGCCCACGATGCTGCACTGAACATGTACTTACTTTAGAAATTACCTGGGGTTATTAATAGCCCTCTATTGTATAAGCTCCATTGAATCATTTAAAATTATGTCTTTGCAGCAACTCTAAAAGAGTAAGATGTTTTGAAGCAACTACATTGCCTGTCCTTTGGGAATCGGATGGTTTAAGCGCACATATGCAAAATATCTGACACGCTCTGTGGGGTAGACAATATGTCGATCTTTCTGATCGGATACGTTGCACTGTGCGCAGTGACCGCGGCCAAGAGTTCTAGGAGAATTCAAAGGAAGCCACCCAAGCTCGATCTCTGTGGGCGTTTGCGAAACTGCGGACGAGAGGAGCCTAAGATATGCGAACCGGGAAAATAAGTTTGCTTTGATATTTGTAAATTGACAGAGGAAGGAGAGTGCGGGCTTCACGGTACCGCGAGATCGACAAAACGCGGCTAACGGGAACGCATCCCTGACCCTTGCTGAAAAATATTACCGAGGTATCCAGACTATCAACATCAGTCGAAAATACGGTGATGGGAGATTTATATTGAATTCTTCAAAGCTCCCTCAGCGATCAGTTGGCAATACTTCCTTCCCGAACACTCCCTGTACCGAGTACCATACCCTATCACCCAGCATCCCACGCGTAATTGGAATCTGCGATTCCTGCTCTACACAATTTAAACCTCCACAAATGGGTTGCCTGGAACGTTTGATTGTTCTCAGTTACGAGCCTATTTCTGCCCTGACGCATAGGAAGGGCGAAACAGTAATTAACATTTTTTTTGCTGTCCCCCCAGTGAATTTAGTGGCGATTGTGATCCTGGCCCGGGGTAAATGCGGCCTCTCTACCTGCACCACTAGCTACCTGGTGGCCATGGCAACGGCGGATCTTCTAACCATTAGCTTTGAGCTCATATTGTGGCGGCTCAGTTATTATTACTTCCCCGGGACTTTCCTGGACATCACCCCCGTGTGCAGTGTCATCGCTGCTCTCGGAGAGGCAGCCACTGACTGTTCCGTCTGGTTCACCGTCAGCTTTACGTTTGACCGGTTTGTCGCCATCTGTTGTCAGAAGCTGAAAGCAAAGTATTGCACCGGGAAATCTGCGGCTGTTGTTCTGGTAACAAGCGGCGTTCTGTTTTGTTTTAATAACATGCCATACTTATTGATATACCATCCAGTGAAAGTTGTTGACAATATACCCTGGGACTGTGTTCGAAAACCAGGTACTTATACAGATCCCGCGTGGGTGGGATATAACTGGTTTTCTACCGTTCAAACGCCATTACTCCCGTTCGTGTTAATACTCCTGTTCAACGCTCTGACAGTCAAACACATTTTAGTGACTAGTCGTGTCCGTAAGGGGCTGAGGGGTCAGAGCAAGACGAAGAACCGCAGTGACCCGGAGATGGAGAGCAGGAGGAGGTCTGTGATCTTACTTCTCACCATCTCCGGAAGCTTCATCATCCTGTGGTCGGTGAATGTTGCTGAATTCCTTTATTACACCATCGCCGGATTGGATCCAAATAATTACAATGACTCGGAATACATACTTCAACAGTCTGGATACATGCTGGTGATACTAAGCTGTTGCACAAACACGTTTATATATGGGATAACGCAGAAAAAATTCAGAAAGCGGTTTATGAGCGCAGCGAAGTATCCGTTCAAGTCAATTATTCAATTAATTAGTAAACAACGTATCTAAGATCTTCTCAGAGGTGGTCGCACTGTGTTCTATTTTGACATTATTTTGACAGTGGCCGCCATTGGAGAATGTGGCTGCAGAGTGAATGAAACTGGTTTACAGCCCGGAAACAGAGACTGCGGTATCCGCAGCCCGCGCGCCTCCACCTATATTACCTTTTATTTCTATTTTTTCACCACGGTTTTCGATAGTGAATCCGGCACCCCAGCGTAAATGCACATTGGTAGACTGACCAACGAAACCGTTGCTTCTTGGTGACGGAAAGGGAACGGAAGACCTTGCGGAAGTACTGCAGTCACAACGAAAAGAGGCGGAGACCAGACTGAACCTAGTCCATGCTCGGAGCGCCAGTAAGAGATTTAGCTGATTGATCAAACATCCGCATGTCCTGCGAAAGGCTGTCAGCAGAAAAATAAAACAGGTTGTACAGGCACCCTAACTTCAACTGTGAGTGTAGCTGTGTCCAGTGAGTTGGCATCAAATTCGTGTTCTGTTTACCAGCACAGGGACTGTCTGCACAAATCAAATCATCTTTCGAAATAAAAACACAAAATGCTGGCAGAACTCAGCAGGCCAGACGGCATCTATGGGAGGAGGTAGTGAGGACGTTTCGGGCCGAAACCCTTCATCAGGAGCAGCCGTCACTACCTCCTCCAATAGATGCTGACTAGCCTGCTCAGATCTGCCAGAATTTTGTGTTTTTAGTTATTTCCAGCACCTGCAGATTCACTCGTGTTGCCATCATCTTTAGAAAGTCTACTTCTAAAGTTTGCTTACATGTCTTTGTGAAGAAGGCGCCTGACTTCATCGTTTTCCTGGGTGATTCTTTAGGAGGTAACAAAGACATTTAATGAAAGTGATGTTGATGCCCACGTTAATGAGGCTTTCGACGAAGGCCCGATGGTTAATTCAGACGATCCATTCACATGGGCGAAGACTATTACACCACAGGGTATAGAAGCAGATTTGGGCCAAGCGTCCCATCAAGCTTACAACTTTCATTATTGTGTGATGGATGAGTTAATCTACCCCAATCCCTTTCCTCTGCCCAGACACCATTACCCTCTCAGCTGTCCAGAACCTATCAACATTTTTCGTAACTACACGCAATTGATTGGTCCGCAAGATTTCTGTGGCATTACACTTGATTCCTTTGCAAAGAAATGCCAGCATTGCTTTTGCCTTTTTTATTTACTATCGAATTAACCTGCAAAGTAGACTTCTGGAAATCCAGAGCTAGGATTCATAAGTACAAATTAATATCTTATGTATGAGTTTTCAACCATTTGCAAACCTTTCTGCATATTAATCGTTCCTTCCAAACTACTTATCCCACACCTCCATGTGTTGTATTCCACCAGTCACTCCTTTACCCACTCTGTGGAGCTGAACATTCTTCGATAGACCCCCGCGGGTGGCATTACTTGTCTCCGCAAGTAAATCGTGTCCATCTGAGCCCCATTCATTTGCTGACCCTCCGTTGTTGTAAAGTTCACCTACGCGTCGCCCTGGCTTATCGCTGCTTCTTTCTGCAGAACGACACAGCATTAGCTATCTCCCGCCATCTCGCTACATTATATTTTGATAAGGAGGAGAGAAAGATATTTACTAAGGCCACAATAGCCTCTGCACTTGTTCTCATAACATCCTTCTTTGGAGATGGCCAGGGTATGAGGACATTCATGACGATTTCCAACACTTCAACAATTCTAATGTTGATATGTTCTCAGATAGCACAGTCCCCTGCAGCGAACTCACAAACTACGTTCGTCTGACGAGTAACTATAGTTGAGATGCATTTCTTTGTCAGTTTGACCACATGTTGTGGCTCTACGCAAAGATCATTGTTGAAGCTAACCACGTCTTTTCCCTACAGTGACCAATTTAAATGAATTTATTCGGTTTCTCTTTAATACTTCCTGCAAAGAATATTCCATGACCAACCATTGCCCTGCTAATTTACTGTCATGGCCCTCATACTCCACAAGGACTTGGTTTGAGCAGGACTGCCCATACTGTACCACTGCATAACTGCTGGTTTTCCCTACCATTCCGTTAATGTGCCTTTTCAAAAGGGCCTGCCTATTTTTGCCAGCACTGCCCTTGACTTTATCGTGAGCATTCTGCAACCAATATCTTCTCAACAGCTTCACACTTGTCCACGTCCTTTACTGACATAAATCCTAGTTCATTTCTTTCCACCAAAATGACGGTTCACAAAATTTAGGTCTTTGACTTGATTGTCTGCTCTATCTTTTCTGTGCAACAACTTGTCAGAGGGCAGAGCGGTCCTTACTGGCCCCAAACAAATTTCCCACTGAGACAGAAGCCATTTGAACAACCTCACAAGTAATCGAGCACAACCGTTTGGTTTTCTGTACCTTCTATTTCTTACTTCACATTTAACACAGTTAACCCAAACTAAATCACTGGTACTTCGACCTCCCAGGCAATTTTGAGAAGATCATTTCACCAAGCATTACACTATATTATTAATTGTATACCTACTTGTGACATCAAAACATATTTCCACCACTCAGTCCGGCCCGAATTAAATCATGGGATTACTGAGCGGCACAGCTCGAACAATTCGGTGCTGTATCTTAATCAATTAATCATTCAGAAATATTTTTTTAAAAAAACAATTGTGTTCTCTCAACATGTTTGATTACCTATTTCATGTTTATAATCTGTTCCCATCGTACTACGCCGGGTTCCCCGTCCTCTGTGAAATACATGTTACCTGTGAACTGCCCTGATTTTCTCTCCAGACGATAAGGAACTATTTATTTTTATCAATGATAACCCAGAAAACTGAGCTGGCAGTCTTACCTTCCAGCTATAAACTGTTTGCATAAATGCTCTAGTTTTGCAGAATCCTGCTCCGAGTTCCTCTGCCTCTCCTCTATGACTTCTTGCTTTAATGTTGTTGCATGGCACTGCACTGTGATGCTCGCTTATCTGCCTTGCGTATCGTAATCCAAAGTCTCACCACAGATGTCTACCAGGTAAAGATTCAGAGATAAGGGGTTTCACAGCTCAAAGTATCTCATTGCTAAAAAAATAAATGAGGCAATAACTGAAATAAATTCTCTGAAAAGCAGCAAGTAAAAATATATAGTTACGGAAACCTGGTCCCAGAACGCGCAGGGTCGAGATGCCTGCATGATTTCAAGTTCGTTAATATCATACAACGCTGCCCTAAAAATCAACCCTACGGCCCATCTAGACAATGTCGAAGTATTATTCTGCAGAGTCCCATTGACATGTAAGCGGACCATTCCCGTCCATAACCTTCCCAGCTTTGCTCTAAGCTACCTGCACGGAACCTACCTTCGTACCAACAGCAAATTTGATCACCAAGCCATCAATTCTGTCACCCAGATCATTGATAACTAACATGAAAAGAAGCAGTTTCAATAATGACTCCAGCAGAACGCCATTAGCTACAGGCAACAAGCAGAATAGGCAGGCATTGCTCTGACTCTTTCCCTCCTGCCAGTAAACCAATCTACAATCGATACTGGTATCTTCCCTGTAATATTTTGAGCTTTGTTCTTATTAACCAGCCTCATGTGCAAGAACTTGTCAAAGACCATTTGAAAATCCAAACGAACAGCATCCACTGTCTCTGCTTTGTCTATCCTGCCTGCAATTTCATCAATTAATTACAACGGCTTTCTCAAACAAGATTTCCCCTGAAGGAAACCATGCTGACTTCGACATATTTTTTATCATGTGCCTCCAAATACCTAGAAAAATCATCCTGGATGGACTCCAAACACTGAGGTCAGAATAACTGTCCTATCATTTCCTTTCTTCTGCCTCCCTCCCTTCTGATATTTACAACTTTCTAGAACCATTCCCAATTCTTGTGATTGTTGAAAGATCATTACTCATTCTTTAAGAGAAACATGAGGGGGAGCTTCTTCACTCAGAGATGGTGAGAATATGGAACAGGATGCCAGAGCAAGTGGCAGGGTCGACTTCAACATTTCAGAGAAGTTTGATGGCTATATTGATGCGAGAGATACCCGGGTATAAGGTCTCGGTGGAGGTTGTTGGAACTTGGCCGATTAATAGTTTGGCTCAGACTAGATTGACCGAGTGGCATTCTCCTGTGTTATAGTGTTCCATGACTAATTCGCTCACAAACCCTTTAGCTACCTCTTTCTGAACTCTGGGGTGAACACCATCTGGTCCAGGAGTCTTCAGGCCTTTCAACTTCCAAAGTGCATTCTCTCCTTAGCAATAGCATCCATATTCTCTTTTGGCTTTGATACTCTTGAATGATTGGCAGTTTGGGGGGGAGGGGGAAGATGATGTCGGAGTAAGAAATGCAGGTGACAGCAGAGGAAGAGAGATGAATATGAAACATCCCCGCGATTTGAGCAGACAAGTTCCTAGCAAACTGAGAAATGTGTATGCTCTGAGATGCCTGTACCTCCGGTTTTACCAGCTGGAGCTGAGAAACAAGAATATGTATAATAATTATTATTATGGGTTGACAGACCCTCTGTAGATGGATGATCATGTCTTCATCACAAAGGTAGAACAATTAATTTAAATAGTAGAAATATTTTCTGAAGATATAAACATGAACATTGGACAGGATAAGTGCAGAGCCAAAAAACATGAAAGTTGCAATAGAGCTGGTAGAATATGAAACAGATCAGCAAAGCACAATACAACTGAGTGATAAATATGAAACAAAAGACAATAAGATGTAGGAACAGAATTAGATTATTCAGCTCATCGAGTCTGCTCTACCATTTCATCATGGCTAATCCAATTTTCCTCTGAGCCCCAATCTCCTGCCTTCTCCCAATATCCCTTCATGCCCTATCCAATGAAGAATCTATCAACCTCTGTTCTTTTGAGAAACAAAGTGTATTGGACTCAAGAGATGCTGCAGATGCTGGAAATACTCTAGAGCAACACAAACAATATGCTGGAGGAGCTCAGCAGGTCATGCAGCATCTATATTTCGGAATAAATGTTTTGGGCCAAGACCCCTCATCAGGGCTCTTGATACACAGGTACCTGGAATATCAACGTGAAAGAAATTAGAAAGCAGTGTCAAGTAGTGAAAACTTTTTACAACATTTACTTCAAATCTTAAGAATAATTGTCCTGCAGAGCTCAATAATATAACAAATTCAACAAATGGAATAAACACTTTCACTGTACCCATATTAATGTATTCTTTAGGACAAATATAATTGTCCCATTCTGATCTTGAATATTTACAAAGAAAAATAACAACAGAAATGCTAATTTTTGGGAACAGTATTTACACTGTAACACAGTTAGATCAACACCTCCTAAGACAGCAGGAGGACAAGGAATTACAGACATTAAAAACTACACAACAGTCGGATAAAATGTCTATGAAGAAACTCCTCACATGCCCAATGACCAGGGTGAGAACTAGGTGTGGTGAGCAACAGCAATAATTGCAGAGTTCAGCACCGACACTCTCTCTCAAAATTACATTCAGCAACGGTAAATGACAAATATCCAGCTTGCAGCTTATTGAAACTTTCTCCCCAGTGTGAACCCAGTAGTGTGTCAATAGGTTGGATTACTGAGTGAATCCCTCCCCACGTTCACAGCAGGTGAACCGGCTGTCCCCAGTATGAACTAACCGGTGTATCAACAGATCAGATGACCAAGATAATCCCTTCTCACATTCTGAGCAGGTGAACCGCCACTCCCCATTGTGAACTGACTGGTGTGCCAATAGGTCGGATGATAGAGTGAATCCCTTTCCACAGGCTGACGAAGTGAACGTCTTCTCCCCAGTATGAACTCGCTGGTGTCTCTGTAGATGAGATAACTGCCTGAATCATTTCCCACATTCAGAGCAGGTGAACGGCCTTTCCCGTGTAAACTGACTGGTGTGCCGGTCGTCCCTTCCCACATTCTAAACAGGTGAACGGCCTCTCCCCATTGTGAACTCGCTGGTGTCTCTGTAGGGTAGAAGAGAGAGGGGATCTCTTCCCACAGTCTGAGCAAATGAAATCCCGCTCCCCAGTGTGAACTGACTGGTGTCTCTGTAGAGTGGATGACTGAGTGAATCTCTTCCCAGAGATTGAGCAGTTGATTGGCCCTCCCCGGTGTGAATTGATTGGTGTGTCATTAGGTAATATGACAAAGTGAATCGTTTCCCACAGTCCGAGCAGGTGAACAACCTCTCCCCAGTGTGAACTGACTGGTATCTTTGTAGAGTGGAAGAGTGAGGGAATCTGTTCCCACAAACTGAGCAGGTGAAATCCCTCTTTGCAGTGTGAACAGAGTGCTGTCTCCATAGGTGGGATGCCTGGGTGAATTCCTTCCCACAGTTAGAGCAGGAGAACGGTTGCTCCCCGGTGTGAACTCTCTGGTGAGCCATTTGTTTAGGTGACCGAGTGAATCCTTGCCCAAAAATTCAGCAGATGACCAGCCTCTGCTTAATGTGAACAGACTGGTGTGTCTACAGATGGGAAGACTGACTGAATCACTTCTCACCAACAGAACAGGTGAATGGCCTTGTCCCCGTGTGAACCGGCTGATCTGCCTTCAATTGAGATGACCAAGTAAATCCATTTCCACTGTCTGAGCAGTTGAACGACCTCTCTCCTGTGTAAAATGACAGTTGGTCAAATGACGAGTGAATCCCTCACCACAGTCTGAACAGGAAGAATGATCGATTGAATTCCTTGCTCCACTTCTTAAGTATCTTTACAGAGACAGCAAAACTGGCATGCCGTGTCCAGATTCCCGCAGACAAATTCCTTCTCGTTTTTAACCTGTAAAAACATTTACAAAATCCATCAGTGGGCGAAGAACAACATTTCAGATGAGATCACTTGAGTTGTCAGGGTGTGATCTGTTACAGTGAGGTTCAACCCAAGTTGGAGAGAAAAATCATCTTGTAACTGGGCACAGTGGATAAGTGATAAGAACGGGACAGTACATCCATTTGTAATTAAAACCTTGATTTAGCGAACTATTTTATCTAAGTAATTAAGTTTGGCGCCAACAGACTTAGTGGGTGTACAATTCAAATAACATCTTGCTATAGTTATGTATGGGGCTTACTATGTATAAGTATATGGCTGTAACCTGACTAAGTCAATCCACTTGTCAGATGGTGGCAGTGCTTACGTGCCTTCTCTTTGACAACTGAGGCTCAAACTACTGCAGGGGAATGTGCAATAAACTGTGGTGATGATAAGAAGCTGGACTCCAGAGTTTTATTCAAATTCAACTTTAAGATTTGGCATCACGAACAGGATACCAATATAGGGAGTGCCAAGCAGATGGGCTGAGTAAGCGGCTGGATCACTATGGGGACTGCAGAGAACGACCGGGCGCCCAAGAGGTATTTTACCTTTTGTCGCTCTCCGTTAGTTCCTTTGGAGGTACATTCCCTCGTCCAAGGCTGATTGCATACCTTGACGGGATCTGGAAATAATCTGTCGGGAGACTCATATAAGGTCGGCAAAATTTCACTAAGTGGGCAGGAGGCAGACAAGCCGTGTAAATTTATCAATGGAGCAGGAGGTGCCAGCTGGGTAAATTTATCTGATTGCTATTTGAGCAGGAGGCTTTGTACCGGGTAAGTTACTTAGAGAACAGGGGTCAATTACAGTCGATTGATACGAGTGGGCCAGGAGCAGCCCTACAAGATATGTGTGAGAGTTTTCCAGACAAGGAAAAAGATTTGCGAATGTTGAGTGCAGCACTGAGTAAGAAATTGGGGAACAAAATGTGGCCATTGCGGGGGGGGGGCGGAGTTGGGAGGGGGAGCCTGGGTCACTACCTCATGAGAAAAGCAGTAAATTTGAAATGGGAAAAAAGAACTGCAGAAAGAAGTGGAAATTGTTGAAAAGGGCATGGGAGGAAAAGGCAGATGTAAAGTGGAACAGCATATTATTAGCAAGTTGAAGGAATAATGCATGTGTCAAAAGCATAGAGGTATGTACTGCAGAAGGGACGCAAAGGTTGGCAGATGCTAAAAGCGGAATGTGAATAGGAGGATGGGAGCAATGTGGACTCCACTGTGCTTGAACCCCTTCTGCCGGCGGTTGATTCCCATTTAACTCTGTGCTATGACCCTGAGGTGCGCCACTGAGGAAAGCAAATATTATGCACCCTTTGAGGGACAGAAGTTCCCAGTCATGGTGATTGGAGAGGTTAAAGGAAGAGATGGCAGTGCATTACTGGTTGAAGTACCGGATTTCCTTTGGAGACAGACAAATAAATATGGTTCCCCATACCACTTTTAGGGTTTGCCCTGGGTTCAAGCCAAAGAACAAAGGGTTCACTGCCTACAGCCTGATGGAACGAGCCTCCAGCACCAAGGGAGACTGGCAAGACTTGGCCGCGGGACAACTCCGATACTGGAAGGACTCGGAGGTGCTGACAGGACATCTAGTAAGACAAATTTTTAAGATTGACTGAACCCAAGACGTTGTACCCCATCTCTGGGCAATTTCAGGCCATGAGGTCGGCCGCACCAACTGCCCCCCTATCCGGATCACCGTGAAAGAAGGACAGACTCTCCCATCCATTCTGCAATACCCCCTCAAGCCCGAAGCAATTTTTTATGCGGATGGAAACTCTTTTGTGGATTCAACAGGGAAACGATGTTCTGGCTATGCGATAGTGATGGACAGTGAAGTAACAGGGCAGGCCTCTTTTGAAGCAGCTGTTTCTGTCCCGAAGGCTGAGCTGTTTGATCTGACTCGTGCCCGTATCCCAGCAACAGACAAAAGTGCGAACGTGTACACAGACTCCCGTTATGCATTTTGAATTGTACATGACTACGGGGCTCTCTGGGAACATGGGGATTCCTGACTTCCTCTTCCCACCACATTAGTAACGCCACCTCTGTAAACAACTTACTCACCGCTCTACAGCTACCTCGAGTTTTCGCTATTATTAAGTGTGGAGCGTACACCCACATGTCGGACCGTGTCACTAAAAGCAATGTTTCAGCGGATTAGATAGTGATAAGTGCGGCACAATCCTCTGTAGTTGTAGTCCCCTCGGGTTCCTGTCAAGCAACCTTCTGTATGACAGGTTTACAAGATAGAGAACTACCCTGCAGAGAGGAGTGACTATCCCACCATAGAACCTGGGGATTTTGTCCTGATCAGAACTGGGATCGAGGGAAACTCGGACCTCGGTGGAGAGGACCATATCAGCTGTTACTCACCACTCCCTTGGGAACTGAAGGGGCAATCCCGGTGGATATATCGAACAGACTGCAAACGTGTTACTGAAGGAACTGAGTAGAAGGACTCACTCGGACTAAAGGAAAATGTATTGGTTGATAGTGGACTGATGAAACCCTAGGTTTCATTTTAAGAGACAGTGTCTGCGTGATGTCAGCCGCCGGCTTTCTCGGATCCTGTTTGATTCTTACTAAGAGAGAGAGAGGGGTGGAACTATTTGACTGTGCAGCGTGTTCACACTTGCTCACAGCTTGTCTTTACATAGCTCCCAGTTTGTTTTATTTAAGCAAGGACAGTCACAGACACAGTGTCAGACGAAGAGAAAGAAAGAGAATGGAAGTTTCGAAACACAGGACCTAGTGGTAAAAGGTCACTGTTTGGACTCCCCTGTCCCCAGAAGGGTCGGTTGATTATTGATCCAGCGTATACCAAATGTGTGATTGTCACTTTGTTTGATGCATAGGACTGGATTTTTTGGTTTCAAGTCAAGTCAAGCCACGTTTATTGTCAGTTTGACCAAAAACTGATGGTACAGCACATCGTAAAAATGAAACAACATTCCTGCAGAATCCTGGTGCTACATGAAACATACTACACTAGAGAGCACAAGGCTACACTAGACTACATAAAACAACATAAACAACTGCACTAGACTACAGATGTGCACAGGACTAGATAAAGTGCACAAAACACTGCAGGGCAGTACAATAATTATATAAACAAAACAAAAGGCACAGTGGAGGACAAATTACAATATAATAATAAATGATGTAGATGTCAGTCCAGACTCTGTGTATTGAGGAGTCTGATGGCTTGGCGGTGAAACTGTTGCACAGTCTGGTTGTGGGAGCCCAAATGTTTCGGTACCTTTTGCCAGATGGCAGGAGGGAGAAGAGTCTTTGTGAGGGGTGCATGGGGTCCTTCACAATACTGTTAGTTTTGCGGGTCAGCTTGCGGTGTAAATGTCTGTAATAGCGGGGAGAGAGACCCTGATGATCTTCTCAGCTGACCTCACTATCCACTGCAGGATCTTGCGATCTGAGACGGTGCAATTCCCGTGATGCAGCTGCTCAGGATGCTCTCAATACATCGATACATCCTCTGTAGAATGTGGTGAGGATGGGGGTGGGAGATCGGCTTTTTTCAGCCTTTGCAGAAATTAGAGACGCTGCTGGGCTCTCTTGACTTTGGAGCTGGTATTGAGGCACCCGGTGAGATTCTCCACCAGGTGAACACCAGGAAATTAGGTGTATCCTGTAGTTTGGGAGTATCCTGTGAAGACCACTTGTGCTAACACTTGCCTGGCTGTGGCAATTCACTTGAAGGGGGTACCCCTGAGACAAATCACTATTGGTGATTATTCGTATAATCCATATGTGGATTTGTTTTGTGTATCCCCTGGCTACCACTTTTGTTTTCCTTTAGCTGTAATCGGGTGTGATATGTGGTAACCACTTGTGAGAAGGGATATTCTGTGGAAATCACTGTCAGTAGTACTTTGTGTGTTGGATCTGGATTGAAGTACCTTGTGGAGTCTACCTGTGTGTTCACCTTGCCTGGGTGATAGTTCCTTTTGAAAACAGTACCCCTGTGATAAACTACTTTTGGTTATTCCTATGTGGATTTGGAACAATGACGGGTAAGACCTACGGTGACTGTTATCCTGCTTCACCAGCGTGGGATTTGTGGAATTCGACGTAATTACCTGTTTTCAACATTCACCTTGGATTATAAATATTTCTTTTTCATCATTTATTCTGTGGAAGAACTGAACTTTCATACCTTACCATCTCAAGACTCTAAGCTTGGTATTCCCTGAGCTCAATGGTTTGGGAGTTATATTTACACACATATATATTCGTAACACTGTTAATTGTTGATTCCTTTGCTTAAGTTTGTATATTATAAGTAGATGCTAATAAAGATAGTGATTTTAACATCAACACCAGACTCCAAGTGTGGTCTATTACTGCTGGTTCATTTAAACCGTTACGGGTACTTAACAGTGGTGTTCGTGTTTATGTCATTGAGAGGGCTCACCCCAGCATCTGGGGGCCCCCATGTTAACACCTTTCTGTCTCTCTGCCACACCTATGCCAAACAGGTAAAGCCAGGGGCCTGCTGGGTTTGTGTCGAAATTCCTATGGGAAAATTATGATTCCAGTGTCAGTAATCCCGCTCAACCAAGGTGCGGAAACACTCAGCTTGGGCTTTCTCAAATAACACCCGGGGAGGAGAGATGAGGAGCTGTGGTCCCGTCAAAAATGACTGTGGCTGTCAGTGTTTTGAGGGATGGTATCTCAGGCCCCCACCAAATGGGACTTCCTATACTGGGAAACATGCATCCTGGCCATATTTGCAGATGCCCAGCATTGGAGAGGACTAACTGAGACTGAGCGATTTTGGGCTATTATTTTTCACTCCAATGGAGTAGCCAGGAATTCATAACAGATAATCAATTTGGCTACAGCACTTGAGGAGCTGGCCACAATACTGCAGGGACCCTGACAGAAACACAGGCCCAAATAACAGAAATATCCACCGAAATGATTGCAATCAGTCCTACAGAATCGTATGGCTTTAGATATGATCATAGCTGAGAAAGGGAAAATCTGTGCTTTTATTGACACAGAATGCTGCACCTATATCCCTTATGAGTCAAACATTACATACTTCTCCGAGCACACTGCCAAGGAGATTGGCAGCATCGAGAAAGTAGGGCAGGATTTACACGAGTTCACCGAAGAGGCAAAATGGCGGTCTTCGAAGGCCTGTTCAGTGACATGTGGGGCATGATATTGCATTATTGCCTAATAGTTGTACATATCATTGTTATAGTTACTGAAGTACGCTGTTTTTACCCACTGATAAGACAATGCTGTACTCAGTTGCCTTCTCTGAGAAAAGTTACTGCTTTTTTGATCATGTAATGATCAAATCGAGGGAATGATAAAGTATGTAAAAGGGTAAACACTTTGTTAAACAACAGCAGCCTGTTTTTTTTGAAAGAAACTTCTGATTATCAACAGATGTGCTGTGCCATGCTGAGCCATATTTCTTCTTGAGGGTAGCTAGCTATGGTTTCAGGATGGTTATCTACTTGTGCACTCGTGCGTAGAGATTGGACAACTTCAGTCTGCTCTGTGTGTGTAAGCCATTGTGACTATTTTGTAATTTGTCTTTAGGGGCTGTCATGTAGTAAAAACTTTGGCGCCAGCCTGTCTTGTGCGAGAAGTATCTGGGTGAATATATCTGTGGTGGAAGGGGAATTGTTAGTCAGTTAGTGGCTTGGGCAGGAACAGTCATAGACTGTTCCTGTTTGAGTTACTGAGTAAGCCACAGGTGTTTGGAATAATGAGTTTGTACTTATACGATCTCTGAGTGACCTTATCTGGATTCGACTTTCACAGAATGGAAGAGGGTTTTAGAGGGCTGTGTCGTAAGGTGGGCCTTGAGAGCAGACCCAAATGCAAGACACAGACACTGAAGTACTAAGGCCAAGACTAGGTTTTTTTAAGAAAGCAAGGGAATTGGGGAAGAAACGACGCTGGACAAGACACAGGCTCTGGATAAGACTAGGAAAGCAAGACCTGGACAAGGAATTAGGAATTCGGAACCTGGACAAGGACTCCGAGACAGAGACTGGACAGGGACCCGGAACCTAGTTCTTGACTCAGGCTTGGACTCTGTATCTAGGCGAGGACAAGACGTGGCAAAGCAACAGGACTGGACGTGGGGGTAAGATGCGGGACTCCTGGGCTAGATGAGGACATGAAGAGCAGACTTGGTCTTGGGAGATGGGAACGCAGAAAACAGAGCCCAGGTCTTGGGAGACAGAAACACAGACCACAGAGGCTTGGTCTTGGGAGACAGGAACGCAGAACACAGAACTGGGATCCCTCCTTGGGAACAGGATGTATGGCCGGGACTCATAGACAGAAAGCTGAGCACGACAGGATGATTCATAACACACGGTAGCGGCAAATGACCGGACCTACCTAGCGAAGGCGTGGACACAGAGACAGTTCCAACTCAAGGTAGTGGGAAATGGCTAGACCTACCTATCGAAGGCGTGGACATAAAGAGACAGTTCCAAACAATGACAGATGGTTCCTTATTTAGACAGAGCAAGGTTCCGGTCTTGCTCCGGCGGTAGAACTGAACAGCGAGAATAGGCGAGGACGCAGGCGAGGCTTCAGGCAAAGGTTTCAGGCAAGGCTTTAGGAGGAAGCTGAAGGGAGGGGAACAGTCCAGCCTCAGGGTAACGGCAAAGACGGCCTGACTTACCCAACTGAAGCAAGGACAGGAAGTGAAAGATCCAACCACAGGGTAACGGCAAATACAATCCGACTTACACCACAGAGGCGAGGAAAGGATACTGACGAGATGAACCAGCTGCCACACCCAATAAGAAGGCCACTTATATTCCCAACCCCAAGATGAGCATCAGATGCCTATGATTAAGTGCAACTGAAACAAGGGACAGCGGAAGGTCCGGAGTCCGGAGTCCATGGACCGGACCGTGAACCAGAACGTGGACTTCATGAACCGAAATATTACATGCTGAGCTACTGTAAGCACATTACCAGACATGCAGTGATTGTAACTGGGTCTGACAGAGGCGTACATGGTCCTTTTGGGCACATTCAGTCTCACTCCAACTATTTCCTACCTTCCCTTGTACAGGTATGTAATGTCTAAAAGACAGTGACTGAGTAAATGAGATCCACCAAACTTTCTCCCGACTGAATCAATAGGAACTCCGAGTCAGTTGATTGAGAGTTGTTCTCTCCAGTTGATAATTTCAGTCCTCCAACTGGTTCACTTGTTGCTGTTCCCTCGTCTTAAGCCGTGGTTTGCTTACAGTTGGGGATTTTCTTCCAATAATCCTTTCACCGCAGGTCTAACATTAACCAGAGAGACAATGTAGCAGATTAGCAATAAAACGGAGAACCAAATATTTCTGCTTAATGATAATAAGAACAAAGTTCACTGAAATTTAAACGGTGAAGGCAGATCTCAGTGAACAATCTTTTATTGTCCCTCACATGTCACAAAACGATATGGGATCAGAAGGAGCCATCATTCAGTCAAGAACATAATTAGGTGATTTGATCCAGCTGGTATGCCCCACCATTTAACCATGGCCGATTTTCATTCCAACACCATATCCCTGTCTTCCTCCTGTCACCCTGAGCTACTTAGCAATCACGAATATACTAATCTCTGTCATAAATATACCCAAATGGCAGCCTCAACCAAATTCTGTGGCAACAAATTCCATAGGTCAGACATATTCTGGCCATTTTTTTTCCTCATCTCAATTTTAAAGGGAAGTGTCTTAATTCTGAGACTGTGCTGTCAGATCACAGACTCCCGGTCTAATGGAAAAATCTTCTCCATGTCCACTGTATCCAGTCTTTTCAGCATTCGGTAGGTTTACTTAACCAAACATCCCTCCACCACCCACACTATCCCTCTGAACTCTACTGAGCACAGGTCCAGAACCATCAAATGCTCCTCATGCATAATGCTGATCATTCCTGAGATTATTCTTGTAAGTCTTGTTAGCAACAACTGTACTGAACATATTTCCAGGAATAAGAGACAAATTGGTACCAGGATAATTTACAGGGAAAGTTGTACTTCTTTACTGTTCTACTAGCACAGAATGAACTCTGTCACATTTCAAAAACTAGCACTTCCACACCAGCGCATAACAGAACTTATAACTGAGGACCCTCCGGCATTCCAGCTCACAAACACTTACTTTTGGAAATAATTCAGCGAGGCCAAAGGTGTAAGAAAAAACTTTACAATGAAGACAAGGATGAGAAGAAAGAAGACAGTTAGAACAAACAATAAGAACTTTGGCATTTACACTTTGACCCTCACCACATTTTTACGAACACACCATGGAAAGTTTCCCATCCGGACACTCCACGCTTTTGCATGGTAACTGCTTTGCCCGTGACAATGAGGAACTGCAGAGACCTTTGGATACAGATCAGCACATCATAGAAACCGTTCTCCCCCCTAGGTTTCCCAGTTCCTCGGTAAAGCAGGCAGTGAAATCAAAGATCCCCACAAACTGGGTCTTTCTCCTTTCTCACCTACCCCAAGACAACAGCCATAAAGCTCAAGGGCAAATGTGAGGAAGCTCAGGAAGCGAGGCGAGTTGTAGAAAGTTAAAGGGACTGTAGCCAACATGAGATTCCCCAACGCAACATGGAAGAAGCATCACCACCCATCGGGGGACTGTACACAAACACCACGTGATCTTGCATCACAGAGCGGAGCGCAGGGCAGATCTGCGGTCAACAGCCTCACGTAACCTGTCGGTGGGTCTTCCATTTCAACCCTGCGGAAATAGACAGCCTGGGCTCCTGGTTTGCATCGTTCAATGCAGATTCAGTGAAGTTGCCACATTTTTGACGAGCCCAGGTAATTGGGAAATAAATGAGTAATTGGCCCTCAGTTCGGGGCTCATGGCCAGCATCGGATCTCCGCGCTCAGGGTCGGTCTCAATACTCACCGATGGCAAAGTGACATCTTCGGCCCGCAGACAGTGATCCCGACCCCCGCCACCCCAACACAGGAGGCAAGGACACTTTCCCTATCCCACAGACGTTCAGCTTCAGCACTGAGTAGAATGGAAAACACCGCCCATCCGGAAACTGTGAGCATGTGCAAAGAGATTGTTGCATCATCTGGAGACACTGTGGAGGATCAAAAAGATCACTCAAAGCTGCAATGCAGGTTGACTCTGCGGATAAGAAGGCATACGGTGCATTGACCTTTATAAATTGTGGGATTGAGTTTAGGAGCTGAGAGGTAATGTTGCAGCTATATCTGACCCTAGTCAGACCACACTTGGAGTACTGTGCTCAGTTCTGGTCGCCTCACTGCAGTAAGAATGTGAAATCCTTAGAACGGGTGCAGAGGAGATTTGTAAGGTTGTTCGGTTGGATTGGGGAGCATGCCTTATGAGAATAGGTTGAGTGAACTCGGCCTTTTCTCCTTGGGGCGACGGAGGATGAGTCGTGTATAAGATAACGAGTGTGCATTGATCGTGTGGATAGGCAGATGCTTTTTCCCAGGGCTGAAAGAGTTACTGCAAGAGGGCACAGGTTTAAGGAGCTGGGAAGTAGGTAGAGAGGAGATGTCAAGGGTAAGTTTTCACTCAGAGAGTAGTGAGTGCGTAGAATGGGCTGCCAGCAACGGTGGTGAAGGCGGAAACAATAGGGTATTTTAAGGGACATTTGGATAGGTATGTGGAGACACTAGAGAACACTAGAGAAAAACTAGCTTAGAAAAAATAGAGGGTTATGAGTAACCTTAGTAATTTCTAAGGTGGGAACATGTTCGGCACAACTTTGTGGGCCGAAGGGCCAGTATTGTGCTGTAGATTTTCTATGTTTCTATGAATAGATTAAAAATCCTGCAAACAACAGAAATACTGTACTATATATTTAAAAAGTGAGGTAGTGTTCAAGGGTTCAATGTTCGTTTATCAATCGGATGGCAAAGAGGAAGAAAAAGTTCCTGAATCACGGAGTGTGTGCCTTCAGGCTTCTGTACCTCCCTATCTGATGGTAATATTGAGAAAAGGGCATGTCCTGGGTATTGGGGGTCCTTAATAATGGACGCTGCTTTTCTGAGTCACTGTTTCTAACCTCCGGTAATCTTATAAACGTCAATCCAGTCTCACCCCAGACAGCAGGGCTCTGGAGAAAACAACACAATTTGTCCAACCTTTTGTTATAGCTCATGCCCTCTAATCCAAGCAATATCCCGCTCAACCTCTTCTGCACCCTTCCCAAATCCCGGACATCGTTCCTAGAATGGCGACGAACAGAACTGTATGAAACACTCTGGATGTGCTCCTGACGCCGTCACTACCTCCTCCCATAGATGCTGTCTGGCCTGCTGAGTTCTGCCAGCATTTTGTGTTTTTAGATGTGCTCTAACTAGTTTTATAAAGATGCAACACAACTTCTCGATTTTTAAACTCAATGCATCAACTGATAAAGATAACCACGCCATTTGCCTTCTTGACCACCGGATCAATCTGTGCAATCACTTTCAGGGAGCGATGAACTTGGACTCTCAGCTCCCTCTGATGATCAACACTATTCAGGGTCTTGCATTTAACAGTACACCATATCTTTACATTCGACCTATCGAGCTGCCAAGATGATCATCACTCATCAAATCTCACTGAGTTTCCGCCGGTCATGCTGAATTGTGCCAAGTGCACAAGTCCGGGAAGGTACAGGTACAGAGAAACACTGACTTGTAGCAGCATCACAGCATCACGTAACTGTACAATTCTCTGTCAGTAAAAATACAGAAATATATTTTACATCATCCTGCTAATAGGACCAGAAAAATAGGGTTTGAGCGGCGGCTCATCTCAGACGGTTCAGTGTTAAGGAAGCAAAGGCAGGCCGCCAGCTGGGAAAAGTTCATTCTCTCCCCCTTCAGGTTTCAACGATCACCTTGTGTTTCTCTCTCCCTTCCCCACCCCCAACACTTAATCGCCAGTCCTGCCGAAGGATTTCGGCCCGTAAAGTCGACTGAACATCTTTCCAAGATGCTGCCCGCTTGCTGACCTGCTCTAGCATTTTGGACGTGTTGCTCGGATTCCCAGTTTCTGCAGATTTTCTCTTGGTTGATTTCGGGAAAGTTAATGGGATTCACTGCCTGACATCACACCACCCTGTTTGGTACCGGCTTCAATATACCGAAGGGAAATTTTTGGTGTCGCCAAGCAAAGAATATTCCGTCCCGACTTCCCGTCCCAGGGGGTGAGGACCCCCTCCCAATACTGATACCACCGATGTGCAGCTTCCACAAAGAACGAAAGACAACACCGCCATTCCCGTACAGAGCATGCGCGATGTCGTCACGCGTAATCAGGGCGTGAGGGGGGCGTCGGAAACAAACCTGCAGGTGCTGCCGATCCGCGGTAAAACAGGATCACGTGACGAGTGGAGGGTCTCCCACCTAACCCGGTGTCTGTTCCTCGCCCCTCACGCTCTGCTCGACCCAGCGCCGAATTTCCACACATTATTTCATTATTTTCCGTATTATTTCAACAGCATTTTAAATTTTCCCTCCATATGTTCTCTGTCTTTTTCCGTCCACCCCCAGGTCACAGAATTCTCAGAGTAATGTTTCGATTCCCATCCAGGTCCAACACACAGTTCCGACCCAAACAGGAAATGTGCAGGTTTCATTTAAATCAGTCTATGTTTCTAAACATTAATTTCTATTCACATTCCTCTGGCTTCATTGGAAAGGAACACTGAAACATCAAGTGAGAAACAGAAGGAGGTGGCCATTCAGCCTCTCTAAATATCAACAAGATGGTAGCTGCTCTCCCATTTCAGCGACATGTTTCTGCCTGATCCTCATTTCCTCGATCCCTTCGGTCTCCACACATCTGGCGATCACTGTTTCATGTGAGGACGATCACTGAGTCTTCACTGCCCTCTGTGGTGGGGATTTACAGACATTCACCACCGTCGGAGTGGAGACATTTCACCTCATCTCAGTCCCGGACAGTCCACCCCCTTTTTCAGAGACTGGGATCCTTGGTTCAACAGGTAATGATGTGGTGCTTTTCAATGTGTTCACCTCTCAGGCCTCGACTCTCTAAAAGAAATGGTCTTCACATTTGATCTTTCATCATATGAGGACCCCACCACTCCAGGGATCTGTCTGGTGAATATTCATTGCAGTCTCTATAGCAAATACTCTCTAACCTTTTTGCTAAACCTCTATGGAATTAATTTCCATTTTCTGCAGCCCCGTAATGCCCCAACCACTAACCTTCCACCCCTATCACTATTTCCACCTTCCCACTTCCCCCCTCGCCTGGATCCACCTCTCATTCCCCAGCTCTTGCCCCATTCCCACCCCTCACCTCTTTTCTCTGACTAATAACCGTCCACTTTCAGTCAGAGGGAGGGTCTCGGCCCGAAATGTTGACGGTCCATTTCCCTCCACAGATGCTGCCCGACCCATTGAAATCCTCCGGCAGTTTGTTTGTTGGTCTGTATAACCCGTGTTTGTATGGGGAGCGTGATTTCACACCATATTCCAGGTACAATCTCAACAAAGCCCAATTAATTGTCACTTTTCCCGGACCATTGGCCTCAGTGGCTGGTCAAGACTGCCGGTGATTCCCTCTGCTCACCTCCAACGTGGGCTCAGACTTTTCCACAGATTAGCCTCTTCTGCCCCAACCAGGACAAACATCCTGTCCTCCCCCTCTCACAACATCTTCATCCTTTCAATAAAAACCCCATCTCGTTACACGGGGAGCCGGCATCAAACCGACGGGCCGAGCGGTCTCCACCTAACTCTCAGCGATAGATCAGACTCCAGCCGCAGGAGACGCTTCACAACCGCCCCCATTTGTAGGGAAATGGAAATAAATCAAAAGATGGGCCACTCTCAGGCTGGAGGAACAACACCTTATATACTGTCCGGGTAGCCTCCAACCTGATAGCATGAACATTGAATTCTCTAACTTCCACTAATGTCCCTCTTCCCCTTCTTACCCTATTCCTAATTGATTTTTATTTCCCCCTCCTGCCCTTTTTCCTCTCTCTGCCCATCACTCTGCCTGTTCTCCATCTCCATCTGGTGCACCCCTCTCCCTTTCTTTCTCCCTAGGCCTCCCGTCCCATGATCCTTTCCCTTCTCCATCGCTGTATCCCTTCTGCCAATCACCTGCTGAGCTCTTAGCTTCACCCCACCCGCTCATGTCTTCTCCTATCATTTAGCATTTCCCCCTCCCCCTCCTACTTTCAAATCTCTTGCTTTAGTCCTGACGAAGGGTCTTGGCCCGAAACGTCGACTGTGCTTCTTCCTAGAGATGCTGCCTGACCTGTTGCGTTCCACCAGCATTTTGTGTGTGTGCTGATATTTCCTTTATGACTTATTGCGCTTTCACAGGAATTTCAGTCCCGGCGAGGGGGATGGCCTCATGGCGGTAACGCCCTCTCGAATTTTCCGCCTCCTGTATTGGTGGTAACCAGTGATTGACATCGCTGCGTATCAATGTTATCAGCGCAGCTCCTGAAGCATTGGTTTTCAGCTGTGGGGTAGAGGTAGGTCACACCATTAGTATCCCAGCCGTTAAACTGACCAAGCTCGAGCTCACCAGTGCGTGGGTTACGTAAGAGGGCACATCCCGGTGTGGGGAGCCAATGTGTGACGTCAGGCGCGTGAATGCGCCTGTGTGACGTCACATATGGGGGCGCAGGTGTTTAAAAGCACCTTAATGGACGTTTCTTATGATTTCAGTGGGACAACATTAATCACGGGTTTCCTGGGACTTCCGGTAAGATGGCGACTGCTTAGCTGCTTCGAACTTGTGCTCCGTCATTCTTTCTATTTTTGCACTACATGTCTCCATTCTTAAACCTTAGTTAGGTATTTTATTGGGTTTATTTAACTTGCCTGCGAACACATCTATCTTATAATGTCTAACAAAAATGCTAAAACCTGGAAAAAAGAAATTTCTACGACTTTTCCGGTTGACATTCTCGCTGCGTTGGAACAGCATCGACAAGATATTTTAAAGGAATTTAGAAAGTATTTCAACCAGCTGGATGCCAAATTGGATCGGATCAATGCTAGAGTGGGCGAACATTTATCTCGCATGGACTCAATTTCTGAAGATTTAAAACGCCGTGTCCAATATCTGGAAACCCTCTGCTCCAGCCTAGAGCAGCAGAATTGTAAACTTTTTTGCAAAATGGTGGATTTTTGCAAAACCGTAGCAGACGTTGTAATCTACGAATTCTTGGTTTGCCAGAGGCCACCGAACAGGGCTCTCCCGTGGAATTTTTTTCCGATTTTCTCTGTGAGATTTTTGGGAAAGAATTTCTTCCGACTCCACCTGAGCTTGAAAGGACACACAGGATCTACGTTCCCCGTGCAACGCTGGGTTCCCGCCCACGGCTGGTAATTTTGTGCTTTCATCAATACCAGGTGAAAAACCGTTTGATTGTGGAGGCACGCCGCAGAGGTACTTTTGCGTTTCAAAATACAATCATTCGGTTTGTGGAGGATTTTGCCCCCCAGGTTCTGAAGATGCGTGCTGAGTTTAAAGGTGTAATGAAAGTGCTTTTTGATCGTGGTTTCAGACCCTCCCTTCGTAATTCAGCCGACCTGCGAATTACGCTTACTACTGGAGAATATAAGTGGTTTAAATCAGTGAAGGATGCTGAGGCATTTGTTGGAAGTCTTCCGGCCAGCCCGTCTCATTAGGAACCCGGTCTGACCTTCTAAAATGGTGGATAAGTACTTCTCGTAGTAAAGCTATTTTTTTCCGGACTCAGACTTTTCTTGAATAATTCAGACATTATTTATTGAAATTCTAAGGACTGTAGACAATCTCTCCCTGGACTTGGTGCGTTTTTTCTAAATAGATAATCCGAGTTTAATGTTTCCCTGCGAACGTTTAGATTGTACGTGTGTAATCCATTTTATTCTTGTTTAACTTTATCTATAGAGATCTACAAGCGACTTTAACTTGTTTTGGAGGTTTGGAGTTTTTATTGCAGGCCTCCCTGTTGGTTGATTCATAGTTTAAGTTTTGCTCCCTTTTTTTCCTGTAAATGGTTGATAAGTACTCTCTTCCAATCTACAATTTCCCCCTTTTCTCCCTCCCCCGTTTTTTTTCTTTTAATCTTCTATAATTTTTCGCGGGTAGGTTAGTTTTGGTTTTCTTTTGATTTTCTTTGTATTAAGTCTTATACTTCTGTTGAAGTTGTTCCTATTTGTAATTATGTTTTCTAGTGCATAAACTAGCTACCATTTGCTATAGTATTTATACGGAAATGTTGTTAACGACACAGAACTGGAAGTCATACTTGGGTTAATTTTTTTGGTAGAGCTAGCTACTTTTTTTTGGTAGCCGTATAGTTTAGGGTTGTGAGGAAGGGGCAGGTTCTCCAGTTCCAACACTACTCACTGTTTCCTTTGCTTTCCTGTGTTACTCAGGACATGTTTCTGTTTTGATTCTACGAATCTATGTTTACATTTTTGCTCCCAGACTGTTATTGTACTGCTTGACTTTTTATATGCCAGCTTTCTTCTACGCACTAACAATTGATCATGGTTAATACACTTAAATTTGATAGCTGGAATGTAAAGGGATTGAATCACCCTTTTAAAAGAAGGAAGGTCTTCTCACATATCAAACAACTCAAAGCTGACATTGCTTTCCTTCAAGAAACTCATATTCGTTGTTTTGATAACTCCCGGCTTTTGTCAAAGTGGGCGGGTCAGCATTTTCATTCATCCTTTGCCGCCAAAGCTAGGGGGGGTCTCCATTCTTATTAATTCAAATATTCTTTTTGAACTCCATAATAAGATATCTGATACAAATGGCCGTTTTATTATTGTTTCTGGTAAACTATATAATACTAAAGTTGTACTAGCAAACCTGTATGCCCCCAATTTTGATGATGTTAATTTTTTTGAACGTTTTTTCTCCTCAATACCAGACTTAAACTCATACTCTTATACTGGGTGGTGATTTCAATTGTTGGTTAGATCCTAATTTGGATCGATCGTCCTCTGTTACTAGACCACCTACTAAATCTGATTTAGCTATTCAATCGTTTCTCTCTAATTATGGTATCTCTGATATATGGCGTTTCCTTCATCCTACTGAGAGAGATTATTCTGTTCTTTCACATGTTAACCATACCTTTACTAGAATTGACTACTTCTTACTCGATAATCAACTCATTCCATTTGTCTATTCTTGTGATTATCAGAGTATACTGATTTCTGACCATGCCTCAATTACTCTGTCTTTAAAGTTTCCTGGTCTCCCTCAGAGGAATAAACACTGAGAAATAAACACTGACTTTATTATCGGATGATGATTTTCTAAAATTTATTAAGGATAAGATAACCTTTTATTTTAACACCAATACATCACCTGAAGTGTCATCCCAGATTGTCTGGGATGCCATGAAAGCATACTTGAGGGTCCAAATAATCTCCTATACAGCAAATCTTAATAGAAAGTCCTGTGCAGATCGATTAGGCATCATTAATCTGATTAAAGATTTGGATCAACTGTATGCTCAAACTAAGAACCCTGAACTATACAAGATGCGTGTAGAACTTCAAGCTAAATTTAACCTCCTGTCTACTCAACATGTCGAACGCCAACTTCTTGAAAGTAAGAGTCTCTTTTATATCCATGGCGACAAATCTGGTAAATTTCTAGCCAATCAGTTGAGGCATTCCAAAGTCAAACAACATATTACAAAGATCCGGAAGGAGAATGGTGACCTTACATCGGATCATCTAGAAATTAATGACGCATTTAAAAATTTCTACTCTCGACTTTATTCCTCTGAATCTTTGAATGACAATATCTCTGATGATCATTTTTTAAATAATCAGAATATTCCTTCGCTTTCATCTGATTTTAAAGCCAAACTTAATGTGCCTATATCATCAGAAGAAATATCTTTTGCAATTTCTGCATTGTCTTCAGGGAAATCTCCTGGACCTGATGGGTTCCCCGTAGAATTGTATAAATCATTCTCTTCACTTCTCTCTCCTCAGTTACTCTCAGTATTATCTGACTCGTTTAGGTGTGGCCAATTGCCACCCTCCTTTAATGAGGCATCTATTATTCTTTTATTAAAAAAGGGTAAAGACCCAACAGAGTATTCCTCGTATCGGCCGATTTCTTTGCTTAATGTTGATGTTAAAATCTTGGCCAAAGTCTTGGCTTCTAGATTAGAAACTGTTATTCCCTCTATTATTTCCGATGATCAAAGTGGTTTTATTAAAAACAGTCTCCCTTTTTTTAACATGCGACGCTTATTTAACATTTTATATTCATCTCCAACTGGGATTCCTGAATGTGTTATTTCCCTCGATGCGGAGAAAGCATTTGATCGTATAGAGTGGAACTACCTTTTTGCAGTTTTAGAAAAATTTGACTTCGGTCAAAGTTTTATCTCTTGGATCAAATTGCTGTATTTGTGTCCTACTGCCTTCATTTTAACTAATTTTCAGAAATCCCAGTTATTTAACCTCAAACGTGGCACCCGTCAGGGATGCCCTTTAAGGCCCTTTCTCTTTGATTTGGCTATAGAACCCTTGGCGATAGCATTTCGAAATTGTCCTGAACTGACCGGGATTTGGAGAGGGGGTGTTGAGCATAAAGTTTCTCTTTATGCCGATGACTTATTACTTTTTCTTTCAAATCCGTCTACAATAGGGGTGTCAAACTCATTTTAGGTCACGGGCCGGATTGAGCAAAATGTAGCTTCATGCGGGACGGATCAGTCGGACGCGTGCGAACGCAGCTTTCGTTGCCTCCGTTTTTTCAGCCTGCTCTCATGTGTCTCAGTCTCTGCTATAACTACAAAGTGTTTCACTTTACAAATTCCATTTCTGATGAAGAAGACTGCCGAGCAAGACTGCCGAATAAACACTAAAAACCCTGAAATCCTGGTACCTGAATAAACTCAGTATTAGCCATATCATACGCCATAGGCGCTTCGATTACTGCGGCCAGCTTTAATAGTAATTAGATATTATCTCGCGGGCCAAAGATAATTCCACCGCGGGCCGCATTTGGCCCGTGGGCCTTGAGTTTGACATATATGGTCTACATCCTTACCTCCAATGTTTTTACTTCTTGACCAGTTTAGCCAGCTCTCTGGATATAAACTTAATTTACATAAGAGCGAAATTTTCCCAATTAATAAAGAATCACAAGAATTAACATTTCGTGATCTCCCTTTTAAAGTAGTTCATAACCAATTTACTTATCTTGGGATTACAGTCACAAGGAAGTTTAAAGATCTCTTTCGTGAAAATTTTGCCAATCTTTCATATACTATTAAACAGAGTTTGTTACAATGGTCACCTCTTTCTATGTCTTTGGTTGGTCGTATTAATGTTGTAAAAATGTATGTTCTCCCTAAACTTTTATATTTATTTCAATCAATCCCAATTTTTATTCCTAAATCTTTTTTTGATTCCTTAGACTCTATTATTTTGTCATATCTGTGGAAGAATAAGCGCTCTAGAATTAATAAAGGTTATCTCCAAAAATCTAAAAGGGAGGGTGGCATGGCTTTACCTAACTTCCGTTTATATTATTGGGCAGCCAAAATACGTTGTGCTACCTTTTGGTCTTTTTTTCATGGCCAACCCGAGTGCCCTAATTGGGTGGAAATGGAGTTGAGCTCCACTTAAGAATTATCTATCTCTGCACTTCTTGGCTCTGTACTCCCTAGTAGTTTGTCCAGATTAATAGATAATCCTCTTGTTAGACACACTCTGTGTATATGGGCTCAGTTTAGGAAATTTTATGGTTTCCATGATTTTTCCTTTTCTAGCCCCATCTTACATAATCACATTTTTTTACCTACTACGTATGACTCAGCATTCCATGATTGGTATAGGAAGACATTTTGAAGATATTTTTGTTGATAATCGCTTCGCTTCTTTTCAACAGCTCTCTGCTAAGTTCAATCTGCCCAATGCTCATTTCTTTAGATATCTCCAAATTAGACACTTTATTGCTCCTTTAATTTCTAACTTCCCTGAAATGCCTGAGAAAAATGTTATGGACTTATTTCTTTCTATTAATCCACTAGGTAAAGGTTTAATATCATTTATTCGTGATAAATTAGCAGCCTTACGACGTGCCCCTGTGGATAAAATTAAAATGGCATGGGAGCATGATTTAAATACCTCCTTATCTGATGAGACTTGAGACTCGATTCTCAAATCGGTTAATTCAACCTCTCTTTGTGCTCGCCGTTGCATTTTACAGCTTAAGATTGTTCATAGAACCCATATGTCTAAATCTAAATTATCTCGAATTTACCCTAACATTAGTCCGCTTTGTGATAAATGCAAAAGGGGCGAGGCCTCTCTCATTCATATGTACTAGCTTTGTCCTAGCTTGGAGAAATTTTGGAAAGATGTCTTCATAACGTTATCGCATACTCTGAATCACCACCTAGAACCTAACCCTTTAATTGCTTTGTTCGGTTTCTGGGGTGAGACAGATTTACGTCTGAATTCGACTAAGTGTCGAATATTATCTTTAGCCTCTCTCCTGGCTAGACGTTTAATCCTCCTTAGACGGAGAGATGTTGCCCCGCCCACGCATGCTCAATGGCTTAACGATATTATGGCCTGCTTAGACCTTGAAAAAATTCATTATTCAGTTCTCAATTCGGATTTAAAGTTCCATAAGGTCTGGGGACCTTTTATTGAGTACTTTCATAACCGTCCTATTGACTAGGGTTTTTTTTCGGTCCCTTGCTTTCAGCTCTTTTTTTTGTTGGTAGTAGGCATTAATATCTTCTGTTGCTAAGTGTATTTACAGTTTTGGGGGTTTGATTATCCTGATTTATATTCTCTATATTGTGTTGTGGTTGGTCTGGAGCTTTTTTTTGTTGCGGGGCTTGGGGAGGATACTAATTTTACATGTCTTCAATTTGGGTGCTTCCTCAATTATCTTTCTTTGTATTATATTGTTATTGTATGTTTATTTTGGCACTGTATCAATGTTCATTTTGATTTGGGTTTTTTTTTATCTGTAGCTATGCAGAAAATGTATAAAAAAAACTAAAATAAAAAAAAATTCACGGGTTTCCTCACTAAATCCAGTGTTGTGAGATGTAAAGTCCCCTGTTATGTGTTTGGCTGTGCTATGTTGTTGGTCGAGTGGGCAGCGTGGTGTTTGTCTCGATTCGGGTCACAACACCAGAATTGCCAGCGGGGTCCACACACAGTGTATTAGGCAACAGAAAACCTCTTGTCCCTGCAGTCTTTTTCTCCTGGTAAACTCAACACCCTGACAGTGTGGACAATAGTTACCGCTTCCTCACCCGTCCGTTTTTATTCATATATGTTTTCCCTTCCTTCTCAGTCCTGAAGAAGGGCCTCAATTGGAAACGTCGATTGCTGACTCTTATCGAAATATGCTACTTGACCTGCGGAGTTCGTGTTGTTCCAGCATCTCCAGACGTTCTCATGTTTGTGATTCACCTCTCTGTTGTCCCTCACGCCTTCTACTAGGTGGATGGCCTAGTGACAGGGCTAACGAGCCCCGCCAACCCGGGTTTGGAGTCAGAGCTGCCCTTCTTTTACGCTGGCTGCCAACCAAGGGTAATGAGCCCAGCCTATCCGTCTAGTTAGACCGCTGGACACTCGGTCGCGCCACGACGTAGCAAGTTCGGTGGGAACGGGGGACATGGAGGAGAAGGTGTTGCTACGGACTCAGTAATGCAGAAGAGTTCATTTGTAGTGGCCTTCTGCCTAGCAGGCCAGACAGTGACCACGTGGCGATCACCACACCGGGAAAGGAAAGGCAAGCTATTGCGCCAGCACTTTCCCTGGGTGAGCGGAATATCAGGCCCAGAACTCACACTCCAACTTGAAGAAGTCCTATGGTTTTCCACCAAGAATAACAAGGACTGGTTCGATGAAAACAACCAGGTGATCCAAGAATTGCTGGCGAAGTAGAGATCCGCTCACTAGGCGCACCTTGCAAAGCCGTCTTGTCCTAATGATTAAGCAGTCTTCCGTCTTGTATGCAGTAATCTCCAGCGGAACTTTCGAGAGATTCATAACATGAGGTGGACCAACCTCGGAAAGAGAACTCAGCTATGCACTAGCACTGAAGGCTACAGAAGGTTTTATGAATCCCTGAAAGCGGTGTACGGCCCTTCGCACCAGGTCCAGAGTCCCTTGCGCAGTGCAGACGGGGAGGCACTCTTCACAGATAAGGCGTCCATACTGAACCGGTGGTCGGAGCATTTTCTGACTCTCTTCAGCGCCAACCACATGATCCAGGACTCAGCAATTCATCGCATCCCACAACAGCCAGAAAAGACAGAACTGGACAAGTTCCATTAACATCACAATCTAATTTCCATGATGGAATGAATGTCAGTATAGTTAGAGTGTTGAACCAGCAGTTCACAACATCTCCTTGTGAAACGAAATTCGCGACTTGAACATAGAACACAGAAATATACGGCGCATTACAGGTCCTTCGGCCCACAGTGTTGTGACGACCACGTAACCTACTCTCGAATCTGCCTAGAATTACCATACCGCATCGCCCTCTATTTTTCTAAGCTTCATGTACCTCTCTAAGAGTCTCTTAAAAGACAGTATTGGACAGAGCTCCACTCTGTCGCACGGCAGTGCATTTCACGAACTCACCATTCTCTGCGTGAGAAAAACATATCCTCATTATGCTCCCTGCACCTACTTCCAAGCATCTTAAAACTATGCCCCCGATGTTTAAGCCATTTTAGCTATGGGGAAACACAAACTTACTGACCCACCTTTCTACTTACTGATCCAGGTCATTTATGAAAATCACAAAGAGAAGGTGTACCAGAAACAGATCCCTGCGGAACACCACTAGTCACCAATCATCTACACTTTTTGTCATGGTCTGGTCCATGAAATCCGCATTCCGGTTCACGATCTTGTCCATGTTCCTTATTCCAGGTTTTCCGGCTTTTCCCAGTTTCTGTTGAGGCAGCCGATTCTCGTTTGGGCTGGCTTCATAAATAGCTTCAGGATTCACCCACTGGTTGCTGGATTGTTCTTGTCCAAACCTCCTGTCTGTAACCCTTCCCTTCACCCTCTTGCCTGGAGCTTTGCCTCTCCTTGCCTGTGTCTGGAGGCTCGCCCTGTTTGGAACTGTCTGTCTGTATCCACGCCTTCGGTAGTTAGGGTCGGCCGTTTTGCCGCTATCTAGCGTTGGGAGTTGTTCTGTCGTGATCAGCATTCTGTGTAATGAATCCCGACCCTACGTCCTGTACCGAAGGAGGGGTCCCGGCTCTGTGTTTCTTGTTGCTCTCTCTTCCTTAACCAAGGCTCTGTATTCCTATCTCTTCCTCGAACAAGTCAAGGCTTCCGGGTTTCGTCCAGTCCTAACCATCTCTTAGCACTTAGTCCTGTCCAAGCCATGGCTTTGTGTTCTTGTCTTGTCCATATACGTCACCCAGCCCAGAAGTACCTTGCCCAGCTCGTCCTGTGCTTGGGTTCCCTTGTCCTGTCCGTGAGTCCCTCGTCCAGTCCTGTGCCTCTCCTTGTCCTGTAGCCACGTCTTGTCCTCGCCTGGTCCTGGAGTCCGAGCCCGAGTCCAAACCCAGGTTCTGGGTCCTTGCCCAGTCTCTAGCTCGGAGTCCAAGCCCAGGCCCCTAGTTTCCTGTTCCATGTCCTGGTTCCGCTCTCCTTGTCAAGTCCTAGCACAGACCTGGAATGCTTGTCTCGTCTGGGGCCTGTGTCACGTCCAGCTTCCTATCTTCCTCATTTCTCTTGCTTCCTTCTCACTCCTAGTCCTGTACCTGGTAGTTCAGTGTCTGTGTCTTGCATTTGGGTTCGTTCCCTACACCCACTGTATGGCACTTTTGCCTTTTGTGGGCAAGCTAATTCTACATTCACCAAGCAAAGTATAATTGAATCCCATCCTCCTTGCTGTCTGAATGAACCTTTCATGGGGAACCTTATCAAATGCCTTACTGAAATCCATATGCAGTATATCGATTGTTCCATCTTCATCAATGTGTTTTGTTACCTCCTCAAAGAATTCAATCAGGCTCGCAAACCACGACCGGTCCTCGACAAAGCCATGTTGACTATCTTTAATCAGATTAGATCTCTACAAATGTTCATAAATCCTGTCTTTCAGGATCTTTTCCAATAACCTGCCCACGACGGAAGTAAGGCTCATTGGTCTATAATTTCCTGGGTTATCTGTACTCACTTTGTTGAACAAAAGAGAAACATTCTCAACTTTCCTCTGGTACTTCTCCCGTCCCTATTGATGATGGAAAAATCATCACAGAAGGCTCAGAAATCTTTTCCCGGTCTTCCCACAATAGCCTGGATATACCCAGAATACATCGTTCCGGCGATGTATCTCTTAATTGTTTTCAAAAGCTCTAGCGCATCCTCTTCCTTAATGTCGATACGCTCAAGCGTTTCAGCCGTCTATATGTCATCCCCAAACTGTCAGGTCATTCTCCTCGGAGAATAATGAAAAAAAAAATTCATTAAGTCCCTTCGTTACCTTCCTCCCACCCCAGCCACAAGTTTCTACGATCGCACCTCCTTGACCTATTCTCACAGAGCTCATCATCTTGCTCTTCGCATACTTGTAGAATGCCTTCGGGTTTTCCTTAATCCTGCTGTCCGAAGCCTTCTCATATCTCCCTCTAGATCTCCTAATTACATTCTTAAGCTGCTTTCTGGCAACCTTGCAATTTTCTAGAAATATACCAGTACCTAGCTTCTGGAACCTTAAGTACAATTCCCACATATTTTGTACAAATCTTTTTAAGACTACCATCCTTTCCTTGCCTCAATGGAACATACCTATGCAAATGTTCCCTGAACATTTTCCACATTTTTGCCGTGCATTTCCCCACGATCATCGGCTCTCAATTTCCTGCCTAATAGCATCATATTTTTCCCTACATCAATTATAAATGTTTCCCAATTGTCTGTTCCTATCCCTCTCCATTGCAATGGTAAAGGAGATAGATTTGCGATCACTACCTCCAAATCGTTCTCCCTCCGAGAGATTTGACACCTGACCACTTTGATTTCCACAGAAAAAACAACAGATTAAGTACAGCCTCTCCTCTAGTTGGCTTATCTACATATTGCATCAGGAAACCTTCCTGGACTCACCAAACAAACTCCAGCTCACTTAAACCCCTTGTTCTAAGGCGATGCCAGTCAATATTAGGAAAGTTAAAAATCTCCCATCATAAACAACCCTATTATTATTTCACCGTTTCAAAATCTGCCTCCCTTTCTGCTCCACGATGAACCTATTAATATTGGGAAATCTATAAAAAATACCCACTGGAGTTATTGCTCCCTTCCTGTTTTTGAGACCCAAGCATGCTGACTCAGAAAATAATTCCTCCATGACCTCCTCCTTTTCTGTAGCCGTGAGACTATCCCTGATTAGTAATGCCATGGCCCCCACCTCTTTCGCCTACCTACCTATCTTTTCTGAAGCTTCTTAAGCCTGGCACGCTCAGTTGCCTTTCCTGCCCCTGATAGGCCACAAAGTCATAGTCCCACGTATTGATCAACGCTCTAGTTTCATCCGCCGTTCATATGATCCTCTTTGAATTGAAATAGACAGATCTCAGACCATCAGGCTGAGTGCATTTCTGCTCTATCATCTGCCTATCGTTCCTCAGAAACACCTTCGAAGCTGTTTCTACTCGTGCGTCAAACACATCATCTTCTGCCCCTTCCCTTCGGTTCCTACCCTGCAAATCTAGTTTAAACCATCCGCAATAACATTAGTAAACTTCCCCGCCAGGATATTGATTCTCCTCCAAAAAAATGAACCCGCCCTTGTTGTACAGGTAACACCTGCCCCAGAAATGCCCGCGATGATCCAGAAATCTGAATCCCTGCCCCCTGTTCTCATCCTTCAGCCAGGTATTTATCCACAACCTCATTCTATTCTTATGCCCAATGTGACGTGGCACAGGCGGTAATCCCGTGGTTACTACACTTGATATCCTGCTTCTCAGCTTGCTTCCTAGCTCCCTGTATACCATTTTGAGGACCTTTTCCGTATTTTTCTACCTAGATCGGAGAGAGCAATATATACCACGAACTCTGGCTGCACGCCCTCCCATTTCAGAAAGTTGTAGATGTGTTCAGATACATCACGAACCCTGGCACCTGGGAGGAAACTACGATTTCTGTATTTTTTTTTCACTGCTACAGAATTGACTGTGTGTCTTCCTAGTTATAGAATCCGTTATTTCTGCTGCTATCCTCTTCAGTTTCCTTGCCGTTCTGAGCCACAGGGCCAGGTTCAGTGCCAGAGGCACGGTCACATTTGCTTCTCGCGATAGATCTTCCCACTCAACTTTACTCAGACTTAAGTATTTATTGTTAAGGGGACGGTCACAGGGAGGCAGTCCATTACCTGGCGCTCCCTCTTCCCGCTCCTGACGATCACCTACTCATCTGCCTCCCGTGGCACCGGTGTGAATATCTTCCTGTATCTCTTGTCGATCACCTAATCACCTTCCATGACACGCTGAAGGTCATCGATCTGCAGCTCCAGTTCCCTCACTCGGTCTCTAAGAAGCTGTAGTTCGGTGCACATGGCGCATATGTGGCCATCGGAGAGGCTAGAAATCTCCTGGATATCCCACATGTGACGCGCGGATCAGAAAACTGTCTTTGCAGTCATACCCACTATTCTTAATGTAGACGAGAAAAAGAATATATGGAAGTAACTTACCCCCTTACCTCGCCTCGGCCCATCCTCACCGAAAACTTGATGAGCCTACTCTATATCACGCTACACCAACGACTGCTCGGCCAGGCAGTGTCTCCCTTTTATCCCGGAAACATTACAGCGGTCTTGTGTGATGACGAGCTAAGGCGTCTGCGCACTTCTCCCAAACGAACCTCACGCTGAAACTCCTCGCTTTCTAAATCTTCTGAGCGACCTTGTGTGATGACGAACTTCTGCGCACATGCCCCTTCTTCTTCTAACTTATAGCTAGTACAGGTCTGCAACCATTAATAAGCCTTTCAAACCTGGGATCATTTACCTGAACATTTACTGAACCCTCTTCAACGCCAGAAATTATTTTATTCGATAAACGGCCAAGAAATTATCAACTTACACTGTGAGGCTTCACCAGAGCCTTCCAAAGCATAAACATTATATCTTTGCTTTTATATTCTCGCCCTCTCGAAACGAATGCTAACGTCACACTTACCTTCCCAACCACCGACTCACACTGCAAATTAATCTCTAATGAACCCTGCACGGGGAATTCAAAAACTCTTTGCAGCTCAGATTTTTTTTTAATTTCTCTCCATTTAGAATATAGTCTACTGTTTCATTTCTTTCACCAATGTGCATGACCACAGACTTCTAGACTCGGTATTCTAGATTCTCCAAATCTATCTTGATCCTTCTGTAAGATCTCTGCTTCCTCAAAACTACCAGTGCCTCCACATATCTTTGTATCGACTGCAAACTTTGCAACAAAACATTCACCCTCGTAACCCTTCACATATAATGTAAATGGAAGCTGTCCCAACTCAGGCCGCTTCTCGCCCGCATAAACTCATGCCGGTTCCTCTAGCTAACGAATCCTCTATTAGCACAACCTGCCATTTCTCTCTCCATCCCTTCAGAGGGACAGAAACCGACTGAGTGCCAGAGACACGACCACTGTGTCTTTTATCTTTATGGTCAAACACCCCTATCCCCCAAAGAAAACAACGTGAAATATTTGTTGTTGAGGAGCATGGCCACAGGGCATATTTGCACTCGCTCCTTAACCTCTTTCCCCTTGCTGAATGTCACTCTCTTTCCTGTGCCCTGCACCTTAGGTGTAATTACCTCTCTATATCTCCTATCTATCACCCACTCAGCGACCCGAATGACCCAGATCCAGTGTTCACCCAGTGCATGCTCCAACTCCTTAACGTGATTGCTTAGAAGCAGCAGCTGGATGCATATCTCGTAGTTATAGCATTCGGGGATATTGAAGGTCTCCCTGCCTTCCCACATCCGCAACAGGTGCATTTCCACTAACCTGCTTTCCTGCATCTATACTGTCCTGGCTGAGTAGATATAAATAAGGGAAGGAGATTAAAAAAAAAACCTAACCTAGGGATTTTTTTTCTTTACTTTCTCTGTATTGGAGAGGGTGGAGATGGGATTGTGGGTCTGATGTATTGACAAGGGTACAGATGATATTCGGGTGTGACTGTATTGAACGGACAGGCTGGTAGGCAGAGGGGTGGGGAGTCTCTATATGTAAAGATGAAATCAAATCTTCGAAAGTGGTGAAAGGGAACTGCGAGCTGTAGAATACAAACATGCAGGGGGTGAATCCTTCTGTAATCAATTATTTTTTATTTTATATTTGTACTTAATTTAGATCACGTTTTGGTGATCTGTTTTCACATTGACACAAAAGATTTTCTTTCTGTTGGTCAGTGTGAAAGAAACGAATCTAAATCCACTCTGTCTCAATGTTGTCAAACAATAAAAGGTGAAAACTTCCAAGGTGTCTGCATAATTTTTATAAGCACTACAAGTGCAGTTACGAAGAAAGCATGGCAACGCCTCTACTTCCTTTGAATTTCGGAAAGTTGCAGCATGACATCTACAACCCTCACACACACCAAGGACATGCTCTCTTCTCATTGCTGCAATCAGGAAGAGGGTGCAGGATCCTTAGGGCCATAACACCATGTTCAGAAACAGTTACTACCCGTGACCCATTAGGCTCTTGATCCAGAGGGCATAACTTTACTGAATTTCAGTAACCCCATCACGGAACTGGTTCCACAATCACTGCACTGACTTTCATGGACTCTACATCTCATGTCCTTGGTACTTATTTATCATGTATTTATTATTTATTTATTAATCCTTTATATTTGCAGTTTCTTGTCTTTTGTTTTTTTTTTGTCCGTCCTGGTGGGTTAATCTGTCAGTGATTCTATTATGGCTCCTATATTTGCGGAGTTTGCCCACATATTGCCCGAAGCGATAGTTCGGGCACGCTGCATGACAGTACTTAGTAACACACCCTTTGGCAAGTATCTCAGCTTGTAAACGCTTTCTGTACCCAGCTAAGAATCTTTAAATTCTTGTCTGGAACAATTCGACCATTCTTCCTTGCAAAAGGCTTCTGGTTCTGTGAGATTCTTGGGTCGTCTTGCATACACTGCTCTTTTGAGGTCTATCCGCAGATTTTCGATGATGTTTAGGTAGGGGGGGCAGTGAGGGCCATGACAAAACCTTCAGCTTGCGTCTCTGGAGGTAGTCTATTGTGGATTTTCAGGTGTGGTTAGGATCATTACCCTGCTGTAGAAGGCATCCTCTTGACATTTTCAGCTTTTTTACAGACGGTGTGATGCTTGCTTCCAGAATTTGCTGGTATTTAATTGAAGTAATTCTTGCTTCTACCAGTGAAATTTTCTCCGTGCCACTGGCTGCGATGCAAACCCAAAGCATGATCGATCCACCCCCGAGCTTAACAGATGGAGGGATGTTCTTTTCATGAAATTCTGCACCATTTGTTCTCCAAATATACTTGGCTCATTGCGGCCAAGAAGTTCTATTTTAACTTTATCAGTCCACAGGGCCTGTTTTCAAAATGCATCAGGCTTGTTTAGATGTTCCTTTGCAAACTTCTGACGCTGAATTTTGTGGTGAGTACGCAGGAAAGATATTCTTCAGATGACCTTCCATGAAGGTCATATTTGTACAGTTGTCATTACGCAGTAGAACAGTCCACCACCGCTGCAGAGTCTGCTAAATCATCCTGACGGTCTTTTGCAGTCAAACAGAGCTTTTGATTTGCCTTTCTAGCAATCCTACGAGCAGCTCTCACGGAAAATGTTCTTGTTCTTCCAGACCTTAACTTGACCTCCACCGTTCCTGTTAACCGTAATTTCTTTATTGGATTACAAACTAATGAAACGGCTACCTGAAAACACTTTGCTATCGTCTTATTGCCTTCTCCTGCTTTGTGAACACCATTTATTTTAATTTTCAGAGTGCTCGGCAACTGCTTAGATGAGGCCTTCGCTGCTGATTGTTGGGACAAAGTTTAGGAGTCAGGGTATTTATAAAGCTTTGAAATTTACGTCTCCTGTCCTTTCATAACGATGACTGTTAACAGGCCCAAGCCCTAACAAGCTAATTAAGGTCTGCGACCTTGGTAGAATTTATCTGAGAGCTCCAATATCTTGGGGTGGCCAAACATTTTTCATGGCTCACCTTTCTTTTTCCCCTACTCTAACATTGTACAAAACAAAAATAATACACTGATCTTGCTTTAAATGTTAAAAAAAAATGTTTCAGCTTTAACTTTATGACTCTTCGAGGTCAGTTCATCTTGTACTCACTTAAACTTTCACAGTAACAGAAATTTTGACCAGGGAGTCCCCGAACTTTTGCATGCCACTATATATACTTCTATCCCCCATCAAGACGGCCTTAAAGCGCTCTGCTTCCTTCCCAACACAGGATAGAACAGTCCCCATTGATCGACGGTTTCTTTGGAGTCAAGGAAGACCGTAACAAAGGAACAAACCCTTTTGTCTATTTAGATCGTACCGAATTCTCATTCTGTCGAGTCCCATAACCACAACTTCACCATAGCCCTCAGTACCACTCCCATCCATTTACTTATCCAAGCTTCTCTGCAATAAAATCAAACCCACTTCCTCCAGTTCTGCTGGCAGCTCTTCCCACACCTTCACCACTCTCTGATTGAAGGAAATCATATGAAGTTTCCCTTAAATATTTTACATTTCGCCCTTAATATCCGAACTCTGGTTCCCGTCTAATTGAAACTCAGTGCAAAAATCCTCCTTTTTTCATGTCTATAACTGTCATAATTTGGTATTCCTCTCAGAAATCTGCTTCATTTTGTTATGTTCCGGGGAATAAAGTCCTCACCTTTCCAGCTTTCCCGATAACTCAGGTCCTGAAGATCTCCCAAGCGTATTGTAAATCATCACTGCACTGTTTAAATGTTACCGATATTTTTTCCTGCAGGCAGGTGACAAAATATGCACAAAATACTCCAAATTAGGCCTCACTATCGTCAACATAACATCCCATCTACTGTAATCGAGATCTTGAATTATGAAGTTCAATGTGCCAAATGTTCTGTATACAACGCTGTCTACCTGTGACGCCACTTTCATGTATTATGAATCTGTCTTCCCAGATCCCTATGTTCTACCTGCTCGTCGGACCCTACTGCAGAGCGTCTCTTTTTCCACCTCCAAATCTATATGCATCCTCAACCTGCTGATTCTGTTACATGCAAATTAAATTACCTCAGAGTAGAATCATATCACACAGTTCACACAATGGCTGCCTCAATCATAAAAACAGCAAGAACTCAATTCAAAGTTGAATTTGCATTTTTTCACGCACTGTTGAAGAAATGACTTTAGAAACATAGAATCATAAAAAACCTACAACACAATACAGGCCCTTCAGCCCACAAAGCTGTGCCGAACATGTCCCTACCTTAGAACTACCTAGGCTTTACCCAAAGCCCTATATTTTTCTGAGCACCATTCCCCCATCCAGGAGTCCCTTAAAAGACCCTATCGTTTCCGCTTCCACCACTGCCTCCGGCAGTCCATCCCACGCACTCACCATACTCTGCGTAAAAAAAAACTTACCCTGACATCTCTTCTGTACCTACTTCTAAACACTTTAAAACTATGCCCTCTCGTGCTAGCCATTTCATCCTAGGAAAAAGCCTCTGACATGATCTATGCCTCTCATTATCTTGCACACCTCTATCAGGTCACCTCTTATCCTCCATCGCTCCAATGAGAAAAGCCAGTTTCACTCAACCAATTCTCATAAGGCATGCTCCCCAATCCAGGCAACATCCTTGTAAATCTCCTCTTACACCTTTCTATGGTTTCCACATCCTTCCTTTAGCGAGGCGACCAGCACTGAGCACAGTACTCCAAGTGGGGTCTCTCCGGGGACCTATATGGCTGCAAAATTACCTCTCGCCTCTTAAATTCAATCTTACGATTGATGAAGGCCAATGCACAGTATGCCTCCTTAACCATAGAGTCAACCTGTGTAGCAGCTTTAATTGTCCTTTGGACTAGGACCCCAAAACCCTCTGATCCTCCACACTGCCAACAGTCTTAGCCATTAATGCTATCTTCTGCCATCATATTTGACCAACCGAAATGAACCGCCTCACACTTAACTGGGTTGAATTCCATCTACCACTTCTCAGCTCAGTTTTTCATCCTATCAATGCCCCGTTGTAACCTCGTCAGCAAATTTACTAACCCATCCCTTCACTTCCTCATCCAGGACATTTATAAAAATGTGGAACAGTGGAATCACACATAATTGACACGACTGATCCGACGATTTAGACGCCTTTTTTGAGCAACTAAGTAACAGAAAAGATTAAACATATCTGAGAAGAGAAAACCCAAATGCCCACGGTTACTGTGTGAGCGCTGACACACGGACAGGAAATGGAGACGAAGCATGAATCTGTAGCTTTGATCTGTTTACTATGGTGTCATGGTTGGCTATAACACTGCCGGCCGAAGGGACTGTTCCTGTGCTTTACCTTTCTCTGTTCCATATGGAAATAACTCAAAAAGAAGGCAGTAAGGTTTCTTCTTTTTTTTTTTCCGGAGCAAACATTTATTTCAATACTGAAGACCATAGTCATGTTTTTGAGCCAGGACAAAGTTTGGT